>NC_043708.1:5684231-5820349 GCF_006229205.1 Suricata suricatta | reverse complement strand
CTTAGGCTTTCTTTCCCCACCAGCCTTCCCTCCTCCCTGCCCTTCCCCCCTTCTCCTCTCCCTCCCAGTCTCCTCCCCTCCTCCTCCCTTCTCCAGTCTTTTCCTCTCCCTCCCCTTTTTTCTCTCTCCCTTCCCTTCTCCCTTGCTCTCTCTCTCCCTCCCTTCCTGTCTGTCCACTCCCCCTCCCCCTTACTTTTCCTCTCCCTCCTTTCTCTTCCTCCTCTCTCCCCCCCAACCCCCCATCCACCTTAAGATGACTTTCTGATGCTCAGAGATTTGTCCCAAATCACACAGCCAGTTAGTGGGTAATCTGGCCTCCATTTCTTCTCTTGTTTGTGCTTTCTACAACCCACCGGTGATCTGGCAACTCCGTTCTTCTTTTGTAGCATTTCTTTTTATTCTTTTCTTGCTTTTAATCCATTCATATCCTAGAGCACATGGATCTTTCGAAGCTCAGTTTCTGCACCATTTTTCAAATTGCACAGAACACCTTTTCCCCAGGAATACAAGGCAATCCTGAGTAATGAGTGAGAGCAATTTTCCTGAGTCTCTTCTTCCAATTAAATAGAAGTTAGGCCATGCAAACAATAACGACTTATCTGAAACCGATTCTTGCCCATTTGGAGAAGACTCCAGAGAGAATTGTATCCAATACCTGGAAAGGCCAATGGAACTGAATTTGGTTATGACAAGTGGGCAACGCACTTGGTAATTTAAAATTCAGCCTCACTTCAAAAATTGCTATCGCTGGGGGATTTTGTTTTATTCTTTTTACAAGTGTACAGTTTGAACCAGTGTTAAAACATCAGCACAACATAAAATATGAATAGTAACCTGGCTGAGAAAAGACAGGCCACCAACCAGAACAGACATAGGACAAAAAAAATAATAATTTATATGAATTCCGGATCATATTAATTATAATAGTAGCAATTTATTCTTGGTGACAATATTAAATTTCCTGGACATTTTCAGATAGCAATCAAATGATCAAGGTTAATTTAAAAAACACACTCTATACTATGCCTATATTGTATATTACAATTCTCAAAACACATTAGTTTTTGTAAATTATTTTTCCTCAATATAAATATGAGAGAGTTTAAATTCAAAATAGATTCACATTTAACCAAAGGGAACATAGTTTATAAATATCGGAAATATAGTGAGCTTAAATATTATCTGGATAATTAGCTAATATCTAAGACTTTGACTTTTCATTAATTCCATCCCTCCATTCATCCATCTTTCCATACATCCATACATCCATTTTTTTATTTGTCTTTGTATCTATACACTGTATGTTAAGTAACTGGAATGCAAATAAAAACAACAACAACAAAAAAATTCCATAGACGAGCGGTTGGCAAACCACTGTCCATGGGCCAACCTTGGCCCACAGAATAGCTTTTGTCAATAATGCTTTATTGGAACCCGTTTATTTATATGTTCTCAGTGGCTGCTTTCCTACGTTCAAGAGAGGTCTCTGGCCTGCAAAACCAAGTACATTTCCTATCTAGCCCGTTATGGGAAGAGTTCGCCCATCCCTGCAGAAGAACACTTACCCAGGTACGTGTCTCAGCTTGGTGGTTGGTTACCTCATGTGTCAGGTTCTGAAGGGGCACTAAACCTGGCTAGTCTGCCAAATAAATAAAATATTACAGACCTTCCCAGTCAAAGGCACAGAGTACAAGAAAAGAAAAAACCTAATAATAAAAGGTAATCCCCGGAAACGGATCGTTTCAGCCCTGAAGCAAACTGAGTGCATCTGAAGAGACCTTTTCAGATAAGCAGTGAGACAGTTGGGGACAGTAACCCACCTGAGCTGACAGGAGTGCCACATGGGGTGGGAGTGGCGGGGAACTCAGGAAAGGGGACCCTGGACACACCTGCTGAGCCTCTCCAGGTCAATGTCAGGAGGGCGGCCCGGCTTTCTGAAGACTGCCCTTCATTTGTGCGTGCATTCCGGACCCCCAAACCCCACTTAAATCTGATGTGGGGGAGCTCCCTGCCCCGGAAGGATCTGCAATTGAAATATGATCAATGCATTATTAATGCCAGGAGCCACTCTGGGGCAATTTTATTTACTCTCATGCAGTGGAAGGTTCTCACAGGAGAAAGGGCAACAAGAAAACGAAAGGACAGAGAAATAGTAGAAAGAACACAGGGAGGAAGAGAGAGAGAAGCCAACAGAAAGAAAAAGAAAGCAGGCCTCTCTTTTCTTTCCCACTTTTTCTTTTTTTCTTCCTTTCCTTTTTTTTTTTTTTTTGATGTGTTTGCCTTCACGACTTCGAAGTTCTTGCTAATTCCATCTGTCCACAGCAGAGCCATCCACGGCGAGAAAAAGCATTTCCATATGTGCAAATTAGCATCGGCCTCCCTTAATCTGCGCCGTGGTCCTCTGAAGTCGATGGTGTCCTTGCCTGCCAAACCCACTAATGGCCTCCGAATAGAGGCATGATTGGGTTGAGCCGCTGTGGGCTGCTCTCCCCTCCAGCTCAGAACCGGCCCTTCTCTCCCTAGCTCCCACTCTGTTCTAATGGTGTCACTTTGCTCAACGTGCAGGCGACAGGGGGCTGTGACAGCAGCACTCCCTTAGTGAAGGTCCGCTTCCCTCTAGACCTGCCCACCTCCCTTCCGACGCAAGCAGGCCCCACACAAGGACCGGCTGTCACCGGCCCGGCCTGGCTGTCCAGGTTGTATAGGCATCAGCTGGCTGATGATGCAGAGACAGTCCTGGATCAGAGGGATCCGGGGAGGCCAGCATCCACCGAGGCCCTCACTCCTCTGCTCCTTGACCAGGTCTGAGCCTGATCCCTCTCCCCTACCTGCTCCTGCTTCGCGGCACTCTATTCCTGTGCTCATTTATTCAACATATGGACTCTGGATTCTTAGGAGGGGAGAGGAAACAGCAGAAGATGGGCCTGGGTCCTTTTCTCTTGTAGATTCAGCAGATGGAGAAGAGCTATCAGAAGCCTGAGGGAGGGGCATTACAAAGCAGCTGTGAAAACACCCACCTCAAAGTAGGATTGTGATTTTCTAGCTTTGGTGGAGCCCATTCTTTTACCCACCTTATCAGGCCCCCTGGGGGGGTGGTCCCTGCTCCAGCTCTGAGCCCCAGGAACCCATTCTTGGCACTGCTAACTTTGCAGGCTCCCAGGGAAGCACTCCTGTCCCAGGGGCTGTCATTATAAATCCTTTGGGGAATGTCTGCCTGTCCATCTACTATGGAGTGCATGGCACTGGTGGAACAATTGGAAGGGACAGGTCTTTAAGGTCGCTGATTTTTTTTTAATGTTTATTTATTTTTGAGAGAGAGATACACAGAACGTGAGCAGGGAATGGTCAGAGAGAGAGGGAGACACATAATCAGAAGCAGGCTCCAGGCCCTGAGCTGTTGGCATAGAGCCTGACACGGAGTTTGAACCCATGAACTGTAAGATCATGATCTGAGCCAAAGCTGGACACTTAACCAACTGAGCCCCCCAGGTGCCCCAGCGAGGTCGCTTATTTGACAACCTCCTCCCCCTTCCAACACCACCAGCAGATTCTTCTCTCCAGCAGGTGGGAGTTCTCACTGCCGTTGGATTTCCATCATTGTTTTGGTTGCAAAAGTGCCAGAGATGCATCTTGGTGGAAAGTAAAACATCCCGAGGGTGTCGGGGTGGCTCAGTTGGTTAAGCGTACAACTTGGGCTCAGATCATGATCTCACGGTTTGTGGGATTGAGCCCCGCATCAGGCTGTGTGCTGACAGCTCAGAGCCTGGAGCCTGCTTCAGATTCTGTGTCTCTCTCTCTCTCTGCCCCTCCCCTACTTGTACTGTCTCTCTCTTTCTCTCTCTCAAAAATGAATAAGCAATAAAAACTTTTAAAACAAAGGAAGTACACCATCCCACCTGTGTTTTACCTCTTATCTTTGCCCTTGACCACAATCTGGATATTAGGTAGGAGAATCATGAAAAAGGAAAGAAGAGGTTGGTCATCTCAAAGGCCTCCCAGAGAAGCAGGGGTCTCATATGACCAGGAGACACAAGCAGTGCCGGGTGCGTCCAGATCGCTTTGGTCAGCAATGCCGGACCGCACCTCTACCTTCATTCTGGCCTCTCCCGCCCTCTCCTGATGCCGTCCTCAGCCCCACCCAGATCTTGGGCCAGCAGAGGAGGCATGATGCCATGATCTTTCTCCTTAGGGATTACAAAGGACCATGACATCCTCCTCTGCGTGAGCTCCTGCACGAGAATCCTCCTGGCCCTTCGTCTGCCTGGCCCCAGCTCCCCGTCCAAGGGGATGCATCCAAACTGGAGAGCTTGGAGAATTCTGGAATGTGTGAGCTGGAAATGGCAGGGGTCTCTGAGAGCCCCTTTTCTTCCTGTCTGACTTCTTATTTTATGGAAAAGGAATCCGCAAGGAGGTGGATGAGTTGAGACAGCACTTGACCCCATTGAGGCCTTGGGAGGCAATCCCATCCCTCTCAGGGCACCGAATTCTGCTCTCCAAGGCCCAGGAGCAGCCTGGAGACGAGAGAAAGAAAATGCAGCTCTCAGACCCATGGGTGGCCACCGTGGAGAGGGACAGGCACACCTATCCCATGTGGCCTGGGGGGAAGGCCTGGCAAGAGTGGACAGGAAACTAAAGGGACAGCAGTCTCGGGCTGAAGACAGAGCTGCCCCCTGACCCTTAGATCTGTCCCGTCTGCCACCATGCACCCCAGTGTGAGCACCATAGGATTAGTGTGGCTAAGACAACGGGGCCAGCAGGACAATGGGCATCGGCATCGGTGAAGCGCTCTGTGGACCAGTGTGCCCATTTCCCACACTGTGATGTGAGACTCGATCCAGACCCCACCCCCATGAGGCAGATGTGAGCGCTCACCCGTCATGACAAATGAAGTCTCTGCGGACTACAGCAAATGGAGTAAGCTCCTAGGACTCATCATGAGCAAAGCCAGCCTGGACCTACTGCCTTGGAGCTCCGACTTCTGTCTCTGTCATTCCTCCATCACCCACAGTACTCAAGAAGACAGTGCAGAGCAGAGGGGAAGATCGTGGACATGGCTCCACATTCAAATGAGGCTTGTATAGGAGCAAGTGGACGTCCCTCCAGAACATTCCAGGCCTGGGGCTTGCAAGTGACCAGAAGGCCCCTGATCACACAGCTAGCTCTCACACATGCTACAGTGAAGGACTCTGGCAATTTCCAGCCCGTGACGTTTCTGATGTTGTTCCAAGTGCTTCCCTCTGCCTAGAGTACTCCTCTCCTCTCCTATGTCCTATTATTCTTAATAAATACTCATTTAATGGAGCACCTGGGTGGCTCAGTCGGTTGTGTGTGCAGCTTCAGCTCAGGTTATGATCTCATGGTTCATAGGTTCAAGCCTCGTGCTGGGCTCTGTGCTGACAGCTCGGAGCCTGCTTCTGATTCTGTGTCTCTGCCCCTCCCCTGCTTGCGCTCATCTCTGTCTTTCAAAAATAAACATTTAAAAATTAATAAATACTCATTTAATAAATATATTTAGGAGAAGATTCTAAATTCAAAACAACTAGAACTTCTCAATCCCTGATTCCCAGGTACCCTTCCCACTCCTTGAAATTCTTAAACCGATCTGTAAATTGTGTTACCTTTCTTGTATTATTCTTGACTAGACCATGAACAAACATTTTTAGGGCAGGACCTAGGACTTATCTTAAACAGTTTTGTCCCTGGCACAATGTAGATGCTAAGGAAAGGATAGGGAAGGGAAAGGAGAGGAAAGGGAAGGGAAGGGAAGCAGGAAGGAAGGAAGGAAGGAAGGAAGGAAGGAAGGAAGGAAGGAAGGAAGGAAGAGAGAAAGAAAGAAAGAAAGAAAGAAAGAAAGAAAGAAAGAAAGAAAGAAAGAAAGAAAGAAAGAAAGAAAGGAAGGAAGAAAAAGAAAGATTGATAATTGATAAGATATATACATTTTATCTCTCCTATCGCCCACAAGACGTGGGCCCCTGGTCTGAAGAGGTGAACACACCTAGTGACCTGGCCAGCTCAGATGTGAGCAAGTCCCCGGTTTTGCTAATCTGGGCTTGCCTGGTGGTGCCAACAACAAAACCGCAGCCTCTTGAGCATAGCAGACTCCATATGCTAGCCCCCTAGTCTGCTAAATCACCAGCCAGCCTAAATTTGAAACATTTCTAAAGTGTTATACAATGTTGCAATAATGTTTTTACAAAACAAAGGCTGAGTTACTGGAAGCCATTTTCGACCAATCAGCATCTTATTGAAAGAGGCGTCCTAATGGTACCATTGGTGACATAGTGTAAAAAAACATGTACACGTATCACCAGGAAACATCTGCTTTGGAAGTAGGGAAGGCATGGTGAGGGGATGTGGCTGAAGTGGAGCAAGGGAGGGGATGAGGAATGTGGGTGGAAAATGATTTTAAGCTAGGAATTTGAATGCGTACCTGAGTGAAGTAAGGCTCCAGTCTTGGGTCCTGGGGATCAGCTGTACAGAGACAAGATGATAGGTAAGACCCGAGTGCTAGTTAGGAAAATTATTTTATATCTTAGTTCACATTTAGACTCTATTCACATGCTAATCGCACAGCTCACAGTGCTGTGTGTTCTTGGGCTGTATTAACAATGGTAGAGTCTCCGGAAATGGAGGTGACTGTAGTGCGCTAGTCTGGGCCAGCCATGGCACACTTGGCATTTTGTACTTAATTCTGAACACAACTTCACAGAGGACACACAGGGGAGAATTCTTGAGAGGAGTGACTGAGATGCAGAGGGCATGAAAACTCAAGGCATGTAAAGAAAAAAATGAAGACTATAAGCCATTTGTAGGAAAGTGGATGGACCTTGAGGGTGTCATGCTGAGCGAAGTAAGCCAGGCAAAGAAAGACAGAAACCATATGTTTGCACTCATAGGTCTAACAGGAAAACAGGAGAGACCTAATGGAGAACCAGGGGGAGCAGAGGAGGGACAGAGAGTTGGGGAGAGAGAGGGATACAAAACTTGAGAGACTATTGAATGCTGAGAATGAACTGAGGGTTGAAGGGGAAGGGGGAGGGGGGGAAAGAGGTGGTGGTGATGGTGGAGGGCACTTATGGGGAAGAGCACTGGGTGTTGTATGGAAAACAACTTGGCAATAAAATATTGAAATAAAAAAAAGTCAACTCAGAAAGAAAACACTTACTTTTGGGGATAAGTATTATCTTCAAATAGATAAAGTAGTATAATGGGGCACCTGCATTTTATTTCCAGAACATTTCTTTTCTTAGGGATTTCAATTCAAGTTTCCACAGTATTTTAAAATACTCATGTTTAAATAGATAATTGCAATCGATAGTTAATACTGCAGAGGTACATTCATCTCTCTTCTTGATACCTCATTGCCCTTGATTTCTGCAGTTCTTTGCAACTAGATGGAAACCAGACATGAGGGTGTGCACACACGCTCATGCACACATATGCTTTATTTTTACGCAGATGGGACTATACCATGCACATGTACCTCTGAACTAATCTTTAATCCACTTTTCCTTTTTTTAATGCTTATCTACATTTGAGAGAGAGAGAGAGAGAGACAGAGGATGAGTGAGGGCAGGGTACACAGAGAGAGAAGGAGACAGATTCCAAAGCAGGTTCCAGGTTCCGAGCTGTCAGCACAGAGCCCGACACGGGCCTCAAACTCACGAATTGCAAGATCATGACCTGAGCCGAAGCCGGATGCTTGATTGACTGACTCATCCAGATGCCCCTAATCCACTTTTCAACATTCCGTATCAGCGTGCTGCCTGTGTTAGTGTGACTATATGCACACATACATCTCTACTTCTCCACATACACATATTTACATAGGAAAGAATGAAAGATGTGTACATATGATGTGTTTATATACAGAGAAATCATGAAGATTGAGAGACTCATTTCTTCATCCTTTTTAGAGACTGTCCCTTACTCCACTGCGTGTGTGCGTGTGTGTCTAACAAAACCCCACTAGTGAACACTTATGGCATGTGCTGCACTCTGATTCCACACCCAGCGATCTTTATCATTATCTTGACACACTCGGCCACCAAACCGCTGTGACGAAGTGCTGTGAGTGTTGGCACTGTGCTCCGCTGGGGTGGCTGTCCCTGTGCTCCCGGCGGCGATGCCATACGGCGCGCAGCTCCCGGGCTCTGCCTGCACGGTGTTTCCTGAGACCCCTTGATCTTTGCCAATCAGATGGATAAAAATACCTCACAATAGCTGCAATTTGCATTTCTCTTATCGCGAATGAGGTCTGCATATTTTCCGACGCTTAAAAGACATGTACTTCCTTCGTAAACTACTTGCTTGCACGCGCCATTCATTTTTCTCCTAAGCTCTTTGTAATTTCTTCAATGACTGAGGGCCGAAGAGACTGACCAAGCTGCTCTGTCCCAGCCCTCAGACCACGAGGGAGCCTGGGAAGTGTGCAAATCTGAGAGAGCGCCTCCCTCTTCTGTTCCGTGGAGGCTTGGCCACTCCCAGGAGGGGATCCCGAGCCTGCCTTCTCTTCTCCACCCCAGATCTGGGCTGGGACTTCATCCAGCCACAGCCACTCTCGGGCTTCCCTGCCACCCCCACCCCCTACCTAGGGTGGCCGCAGCCAGCGGGAGGGACATTGCTGGTCTCTCATTGGTGGGGAGATTCTAAGGGGAGGCTGAGTGTGCAAAAGAGTATTTGCACACTGCAGCTCTGGGTGTGCTTCTGGGCTGAAGCTTGGCCGGTCGGGGGTAGGGGTAGAATAGATGTTCTTCACCTATTTCCAGTTCTTCTGGGCTCATCAGCTGCCTCCCAGATGTCTAACAACAAAGGCTATGGATAAGGCAAAGGCCTTGACGTAAGGATGCCAGCTGGACAGCTGCATGGACCAAACCTTCGCTGTGATGTCATCTCTCAGACCTGGTGGCCTACGGGTGAGGTGGTGACCAAGCCCGTTCAGGATCCCTCACCCCACCCCTCCCCGGCCTCACCCCAGAGTCTGACCCATCAGAACCTGAGTCTCCTAGGAATATTGTTTCCAACTCACTGACGGGAAGCCACAGGAGGCCTCCGGTTACCTGATTACCGCAGTCCTCAGTGGGCGCCGGTGGGTTCTGGGCAGAATAGCCAAATGCGGCCCGAGTCTGAATCTTCTTCCAGCATTCCCTGTTTCAGGACTTATGAATTATTAACAAGCCCTCTGTTTGTAATGCCGGGCTCTCCGCTTCCTCCAAATTAAATTACCGAGGGATATATTTGATTATAAACATACTTAGTAAATGTTTTCATTGTTGCTTTCTGTAGCTTCCTTTGTACGAAAGTGTTATAATGTCAAGAAGTCAGCCACAAACATCTACAGCCCTGCCGTGGGAAACCAGTTAAAGCAAACGCTGGGCAAATTAAGTAATCAGAAATGAAAACCACTTTGCAACAATAGTGAATATAATTTGTCATATCTCAAAAAAGGGGGGCCCTGCCTCCAGCAGCTGAGCACTTCTGCAAGGAGGGCTGACACGGACAAACGAAACCGGAGTCAGGGTCCACAGCATCCCCTCTGTCTACTTTTGCGACCTTCAAGAAGGCAGGGTCTCTCTTTACTCACCTGCTAAGTGGGAACAGTAATTCAATCCTACTACTCCGTAATATCTCTAAGACAAGCAGCTCTGCTGACTGGAAATGGTCACCAGGGGTAGGTGCCAACGTCAGGTACAGAAAGCCAGAGGACAAGGACTGCGTGCTAATGGGGCAAGGGCTTCACAGATTCCACAGATGAGTATAGCACAAGGCCCCTGTCTTCCAGAAGCTACCACGATGTGGAGGAGCACACACACATAGAAGAATCGTTGGGGTTCTGTTGGGAAAGTCTAGCTGTGTTCACACGAATCAACCATTCTAAGCGAAGCATATGGTGTCACATTAATTATGCTGGAGAGGTGCTTTGGGGACAGGGGTCTCCCCTCCCGATCTGATGGTGAAGAGAAGGATGATGAGGGTGCTCTTGGGTGGAGAAGGAAGGCGCCAGAGGTGCAGAAAGGGAGAGCAGTGTGTGCACAAGCCCAAGGGTCCAGGAGAGCCCCGAGTTGAAGACCGATTGGCCCATCAGTGATGGATGAGGGTGGAGCGAGAAGGCAGAGCTGAGCGAGATCATCAGGCACTGTGAGGGCCTTGAATGCCACCCCGAAGTTGGGATCCTCTTCTACAGCCAATGGGAACCACTGGGGTCTTTAAGCAACAGATTCTCTTCACAACTCTGTCTCTTAGAAAGAAAACAGTGAAAGGCAGCAGCAGTGAAGAGGGAAGGGGACGGGTGTGAGAGCTGGAGAGACCGGAGCGTAACTTCTTAGCCATCATGTGACCTGGATGGAGCCACTGGGTGCCTCACTTTGTTCATCTGCGCCATGGAGAGGAGTATGCCACCCTCTGAGTTACTGCGGGGATAAACGAGACCACGTGTGTAAAATTTCTAGCCTCATGCCTCACACAGAGATAGATGACTCTTCGTTTTCGTCTTCCTTTCCCTGTGGAAATTCTGATCTTTTGTTCCCCATGAAGCAGAGGAGGAAAAAAAAACAAACAAACTCAGAACAGACAGGAACATGGTGAGACTGTGTGACCACGCATAACTCCCGTTTACTTTCTCAGCCTCAGTTTCCCCAAACACAAAATGAGAGGGTTGGCGCCAGTTCATCTGCAGGGTCCACCGAGCCCGAATCGTCTGTGGTGACGGCACATAGCCGTGCGGGCGGACAGAGTTTGTTTAACGGGACCAGAGTCCAGGGGCCCCTCCAAGACCACAGCATGACAAATGACATTTAATACAGGCTACAAAGGCACCAGATGCAGACTTTAATGAAAAGAAAATGGTGTCCCCGTATCATTACAAATTAACTCCATCTATCTGCACAGCCGGTGGTGCTGAAGTCATAGTTTGAAATCCAGTGACACTTATGGTTAACACATGCTGGTTTATTCAGCTTTTTCTTCATCAAACATTTACTGAGCACCTACTAATGCCAGGAGCCATCCTGATCACTGCGAATACCAGGCTGAAAGAGATTGTCTTTTTTTTTAAGTTTATTTATTTATTTTGAGAGAGAGAGAGAGAGAGAGAGAGCGAGCATGAGTTGGGGAGGGACAAACAGAGAGGGAGAGAGAGAATTCCAAGCAGGCTCCACACTGTCAGCACAGGGGTCGAACTCACAAACCCTGAGATTATGTATGACCTGAGCAGAGATCAAAAGTCAGATGCTTACATGACTGAGCCACCCAGGGTCCCCAAAAGAGATTGTCTTTTAAAAAAATTTTTTAATGTTTTTATTTTTGAGAGAGAGAAAGACAGAGCATGAGCACAGGAGGGGTAGAGAGAGAGGGAGATGCAGAATCCAAAGCAGGCTCTGGGCTCTGAGCTGTTAGCACAGAGCCTGACATGGGGCTCGAACCCACAAACTACGAGATCATGACCTGAGCCAAAGCTGGATGCGTAACAGACTGAGCCACGCAGGCGCACTGAAAGAGGTTGCCTTTTGATGCAACTTACGTATCTCCTCCACATCATCAGAACCCTTGAAAGGCATTGGCTGTGTTCCATCAGCTTTTGCCAACATGCACCAGAGCGGTGTCTCAGTGAGACAGTCAGGCATGCTGGTCAGGGGGTGGACATGGTGGGGGTGGGGCAGTAGGGCTGCTGGCGGCACCCGTGTGTGTGCTGTCTTTGCTGCTGGTGCCGGTGGTGAAGGTGCTCGTGGTGGGGGCTGCTCATGTTGGTGAGGAGGAAACCTCCAGCCATGCAGAGTCCCTTGCTGTTCTCAATGTTGTCGACACCGTTGCTTTCTAAATAATTGTCTCTTTTTCCACAAGTGAATACACAAACATTCATTTTAACATTATATAAAATGCCACCCAAGAGAAGAAAGTGAAAAGCACCCCAATCACACCACCAAGATATTATTAGCACGAGCATGGTGTACTACCATTATCAAGGTTTTGATGCACATACTTTTAAGTGTGCACGTGCAGTTTAGAGACGACATATTGCTTTTCAACCAGTTTCATCATTCTGTCAGAATATCACTTAGTTTCCAAAGCTATGAAAACAGAAATCACAGACGTCATTCTTCGCTAATGATTTCTGTGCCCGTTCCTGTAGACATCCTGCCATTCCGTCGTTGGAAACAAATGGAATCTTCCACTTCACCAGTGGTTGAGCGTCTACTTCCTACATCAGAGCAGTGGGTACAGACTTGGAAAGGGTAGGACAAACTTCCTAGCCCAAGCCTGTGTACATATAGGTGACATTGGCGTGGGCTCCTTTATCTCTCAAGAGCCTCAAGTTTCTCCTCTGCAAAATGGGGATAAATGCCTACTTCCTAGGGCATCTCAAAGCTCCGCTATAATGTTGTATGTAAAGCTAGCTCTAAGTCGGCTGACACAGACAAGGTGGATACTCACGGAGGTTTTCCAACTTCTTCCTCATCCCTCCCTGGATCACTTTAGTTTTTATGTTACCCATTTGGAAAACTGGCTGAATTAATAGAATCAGGTTCATCTTCCAGTTCAGGAGTAGAGATACCAAATGGACCAGAAAGATCTAACCTTTCAATGATTACTACCTTCTTGCTTTCTCTCTCTCTTTCTCCCCGGCTGGCTGCCACCCTCTCTGCATCTGCCTTCCTCCACATGCACATCTGATGCTACGCCCTGCATTGCTGAGAGGACCAGAGAGCCATTTCTCTCTTCCACTAGTGATGTGAAGGCAGTGCCAATGGGGGGAGGTGCCCATTACAGGGGTCAGAAGAAAGGGGGGGATGGGCTTCTGTCTTACCTGCTGGAAAGAGTTGGGACTCAGAATTGATGTGTCTTTTTCCCCAGGGAAAACATATTGTAAGTTATAGCTAGATCCCCGGGATAGCCCCCCAAGTGCTTCCATCCACCAAGTCCCTGAGGTACAATGTAAATAAGACTGTTCATTTAATCTAGCAAGTGCTGAAGCCAGGTTGATTTTAAAAAAAAGTTTTTACCCCTACAAGTGACTATAATGTTGTATAAAACACATCACAACAGAAAAAGTGTTCTCGGTAAGAGAGAACCCTGAATGTAGGGGTGATTTTGTGGTGTGGAAGCTTCCAAGATGCAATTGTATCTCAGAAGGGTTTGAAATGTTGAAAGCAGGTGTGGGGAGGAATGATCCTCATGCTTGTGCAAAAGCAGTGAGTGAGGAAGGTATGGGCATATCCTGGGAATGAACGCAGAGCTGAGTGAGGAAGGAAACAGAGTCTAGAAGGGATGTGGGGCGGGGGTCAAAGTGAAGGGCACCATGAGATCCAGCCACGGGAGCTTTTGGATTCCACGCAAAGTGTGTAAGCATTTTATTCAAGAAGCACGTTTCACGAAGATGTTCCACAGATCACTTACAATTAAGAGACCTCTTGGACATGCAGAGCCATAGCTTCCCCAATCTTCCAGATCAGTCCTGTGTGAGGGCAGGAGGAAATCATATTTCTGAGCCACCACAACTCTCATGGACACTAAGTTGGATGGACCACCCTTCTGAACAATGGTGAGCCTTCAGAGGCCGTTGGGCCGGAGAATCACAATGTTGGTAGTCATTGACAGTAATTCAGCTAAAACTCATTTACACTGCAGAATAATCTTTTAAGAGTCTTCCTGGACAGCCCAGAGAATGGCATTGGGGTTAAGATTTGAGTTGAAACATCTTTTAATTCTTAGAGGAATCGAGGATGCCTGGGTGGCTCAGCTGGTTGAGCATCTGATTCTTGGCTTCAACACACATCATGATCTCATAGCTTGCGAGTTTGAGCCCTGTGTTGGGCTCTGTGCTTACAGTGCAGAGCCTGCTTGGGATTCTCTGTCTGCACCTCTCTCTGTCCCTCTCCCTCTTCCACTTTCTCTGTCTCTCCATCTCTCAAAATAAAAAAAAAAAAAAACTTAAAAATTTCTTACAGGAACCTACTGAGGAAGGAATTCTAATTTCCATCTTTCAAGTGCAGAAAGCTGGGTCAAGTATTCAAGGTCTGATCAAGGCTAAGCCTCATAAGGAGAAAAGCCAGAGTCCATGAGCAAAGGTCACCTGGTAAGTCACTGGCAGACACAGAACCAACCCCCACATCACTTTGCTCACTGCACTCTGTTCCCCTGCTCTCCGTGGCTGCCTCTCTGGGGTTTCTCCTCTGAGTATGGGGGTGACTTCCCTTCTTCTACCACTGCCTGCTGGCTGAGTGGCAGCGTACCTGACGACAAACAGAAGCTGATCATGGTTAGTTCATCTTCATCATCTCAGACAGCAGGAGAAAAACCCCACAAAATCAAAAAGTAAACAAAGAAAAAACATGGATTATATAGTCCCTGTCTTTCTTCTCTTTGACTTCATGTCTTGAGTTTCAGGATGAGAGCATATACTTTGACCCGACTTCTATAAATGAACATGGTTAACTATAAGCCCATGTACGCTTGTAAAATGTGTCACTTAAAGATGTTTTGGTTGGCACTTGGAACTCTGAAGGCATATCCAAAAAAACAACTTAATTTAATTACAAGTAGAGAAAGTTAAAAAGGAAAAACAACTCAAGTAAGGCAGCTTCAATCAAATGTCCAAATGGAGGAAAGTAGTATAGTGTGGCTTTATTGAAACCACAAGGGGTCCTTCACCCCAACATCATTCAGCTCCTGCCTCTGCATGTGGGAACCCACCTTCCTAACTATTGGGTAAATAATGCATGTTTTCAATTTGGAAGAATGTGTCCATCCAGCCCCTAAAACCGATCATCCTGTCAGGGAAACATGATGCGTTTCAATAAACCCAATATTTAGCCAAATACAGCAAAATCCCATAATAACATTTTTCCAGAGAGTTGGGAAATGAAAATACATTAAGCGGGAAATATCATGTGTGTGACCACCCAACCATGTCTTGAAAAGATAAATGTTACATACGGGAAAAGATTATAAGTGTAATAATTAAATGTGGACACCCACACAAGAGCCCCTTCGAGGAGAAGGGCGGGCACTAATCCATGCCTCTCTACATGCCTGCGACTGTTCTGATGATTTTATTAGCACCAAAGACAGTCGAGGCATTTGGAAGTGAGTGGTAGGGTGAGGTAGGGATGCCCAGTGTCTAATCTGTCATTTCTCAAGCCTTGTCACCATGGACACGTCATCTGAGATCCCTGAAGTTACTTTGGCGCACATGCAAAGGAATTTAAAATACCCCAGTTTCTAGAAACAGACATCACAAGTGCTCTTCATTCTCCCTCCCCCAAGATCAGATTGTCTGTCACTTACCGAAGATACCTAGATGTAAACAGTGAGAGGCATTTGTGGGTAAGTTCACTTGATTCTTCCCTCCAGGAGCAGCTGGCACTTAAGTATTATTATCTAACTGCACTTTGCTAGTGTTGATTAGACAGCAGGAAGAGGTCACAGATGACCTTCCACTGTTGTAAAGGAAGGCTCTCAAGAAATGTGGCTGCTTGAAGGGCGGTCAGGTGCATGTCTGCGAACTTAGTAGCAGGCTCACCCTGGCATCTGTGACAGCAGGCTGCAATTAAATCTACAGGCTCTGGGCTCTGGGTCCTGACCCCACATCACGGAGGAGCCTGCTACCCAGCCAGCCTGGAGTTAGCCAGCGCTGCTGACTGAACACATCATGCCTCTTATCTCCTGCTCACCACAGCCCTCACCACTCAGAAACCAGCTCTGCGCATCCTTCCTAGCCTTCATGCCCAGAAAGGTTTGGTAGGTTCAGGCCAAAACGGAGAGTGCTTTCACACAGTGCCTGCTAACTAGGCTCAGTGCACCACACACCATTGCCATTCTGCCTGGGTTCCCAGCTTCCTTCTCCGAAACTGCTCTCTGGTCCCCTGTGTCTAGCTTAATAAAGACCACATGAAGCCCTTGGGCTTGTCATTCAGGACTTTGGTGCCTTAAACAGCATTTGGTACTCCCCCCCATTAATGGATTCGTGCTGATATGGAGGGATGCTAATTTTGGAAGTCCATGTCTGAAGTCACTAGCTACCTGCATATAAAGGCTGTAAGTCCTAACAGATGGTTGCAGGCTGAGCTCTGAAGGGTCTGGGGGCATCCTGAGCCTTGCTGGGACTCACAGCTCTCAGCCAAGGATGCATTCAGAAGTTTCTAGAGACATCTTTGTGGTTACGGCTTGGCGTTAGAGGCCCCACATGGTGCTGGCCATCCTTCAATGCCCAGAATAGCCCCCATGACTAAAAAAAAACCTATCCACCCTTCATGCATATTGCCAAGGTTGAGAACTAAGTATAAAAGAATGATTGCTTTCTTTCCTAAATGCTTAAAAACAAACAGAAACTTAGAACTTACACAAAAATGAACCAAAGTTATTTTTTCTTACTTTGTATGTGTTATATTCTTTATACTAGAATATATGTACTATATTATATGTATTTTATGTTAAAATATATATAGTGTTTTAAATATATATTTTATGTATAATTAGGAATTTAATTATAAATGTCATATACACTATAATGCAATTATATAAGTAATAAGAAAATGATACCATGAGGAATAATGATTACATATAAGCCAAATGGAGCAAGTAAGACAAGGAATGTAAAGGGATAATAGAATGTTCTATTGTTTCTATTTTCTATTGAAAACTACAGGGGGGGGGGCGCGCCTGGGTGGCTCAGTCTGTTAAGTGCCCGATATTAGCTCAGGTCATGATCTCTCAGTTGTGGGTTTGAGCCCTGCATCGGTCTCTGTGCTGACATCTCAGAGCCTGGAGCCTGCTTTGGATTCTGTGTCTCCTTCCCTCTCTGCCTCTCCCCTGCTTGTTCTCTCTCTCTCTCTCTGTCTGTCTCTGTCTGTCTGTCTCTCTCTCTCTCTCTCTCTCTCTCTCTCTCTCTTTCTTCCTCTCTCTCAAAAATAAGGGGGCACCTGGGTGGCTCAGTCAGTTAAGCCTCCGACTTCAGCTCAGGTCATCATCTCATGTTCGTGAGTTTGAGCCCTGCGTCAGGCTCTGTGCTGACAGCTCAGAACCTGGAGCCTGCTTCCGATTCTGTGTCTCCCTCTCTCTCTGCCCCTCCCATCTCATGCTCTGTCTCTCTCTGACTCAAAAATAAAAAGAAACATTAAAAAAGTTAAAAAAAATAAGTAAATAAATATGTAAAAAAAAAAAGAAAAAAGAAAATGACAGGGTGACAGCACGGGCTATGTCTGCAGAGGAGAGTAAGCCAGTGACCTGCGGTCTTTCCTGCCCATAGGAATTGTCTGTGTCAATTCCCAGCCCCCACCCAGACCTGCTGAATTGAATCACTGGGGCTGGAGCCCAGGATTCTGCCGAAATTCTTCAGGAAATTATCATGTACACCAGAGCCCGAGAATCACAGAACCAGCCGTTCAAGAAACGTCTTCCTGTCTATAATCCCAGTTGATGCCAGACTCTGCTCCTCGCAGTGGTCAGGGGAACTAAAGGTTTATCTCACTCACCAGGACCAGACAGTACATTCTCAGTGCTCCACCGAGGACCAGTGTCCATCATGTTGTGCTCCTTCGCCACAAAGGCTCTTGTCTGAAGGATAATGAGGTGTTATCTTACACCTCGCCCAAGTGTGGCCACCATCTTCCAAGAAGACACACAGTTGCCTCTCCGTGAGCATTCACCTATCACAAGATGGCCATGTGGGGTCTTAGACTATGGATGAGTCAGGCAGCCTTAACTCTCTCCACTTCTGACTGGAGTACAAAAATCAAATCAATTACTCATAAACACTTGTGATAAGATTAATTTAATTTTTTTCTTAAACAAAGAGGGTAAATTAAAAGAATCAGCTTGCTTCTTCCCACACTGTAGTGACAAGATTAAAAATTAAATTTATACATATTTCATTTCTACATAATAAAGTCTTTTTGCAAAAAGAAAAAAAATACCACAGTTCATCTAATTAAATCAAAGAAAATTGCCTGCAGCGATGTTACAGTATTACAATTAAGCCACTGCCAAAACAGGCCTCAGAATTCTTAAACACTACTCTGGGTTGAAATTCCAAATCAGTTTTTGGTGTGTGTGTGTGTGTTTGTGGATTTTGGGGGTGACTTATGGAAATGTGGGGTCTTTTCCTGTGTCAGCACACAAGGGTGGAGAAGGGACTTTCAGTCTATCCTGAAGTAACCGATATGTGGAAGACAACAAGGAGATCTAATTTGGATTAAAAAAAACACACACAACAACTCAGCCTGAAGTTTAGGAAAAGAAACCAATCAAGAGTTATCACCCTTTTTTTTTTCATCTCCCAAAATACTAAAACCATTAAAACATTGAAATATGCTTCAAATAAAATCCCTGAAGTGGAATGACTCCTCAAAGTCTGCAAAGATCGCTTGCGTTGCTGATGGAGACGTGGGCAGCATATGGCTCCAGCTCGGTCAAGGTCCACAACAGCCAAGGACCAGTGGGGACGACTCGACACCACTTCGACTCAGCCCGGGGACTGACAGGAGCTGGCTAACACCTCTCTCACAGGGACCCATTATTAAGAGGCTAGACAGGTTGGTGGCTGTGGCCATGGCCTCTACAGGGACACAGGAGCCTGACGTGTGGCCCCCATCTTCCTGCACATAATATGGCTTTCAGGAAATTCCCGATTTGGTATCTGATGACATTCTGGCAGGATCGAATTTTGTTCTTGGAAATCAGGCCCTGGAATGGGGAGAGGCTCACACAAGTGCTGACCTGGTTTTGGTGAATCATTCACGCCTCCTTTTAGGTCAGAAGGATGTTCCATGGCAAGTGTGGAGCAAATGTTTACTGAATAAACGTTTCTTTCAGCAACAGCTTGGCAAGCAGCGCCATGGGCCCAGAGGAGCTGGTGTGGGTCACTGCACTCTTGGTGCCTTCTGCCTGGTGGAGGGCAAGTGTCTGGGCTTGGGGACCATGTGTTGACTTGGAGGCCAATAGTTCAGTCAGTTACAGCAGAAATGAGCTACCACAGGACTTTTTAAATGTATGTACCCCAAGAACCTTACCCTTTGATCCTGGCAACGTCCCTCGGAATATGCAAGAAGTCTACGACGGTTTATCTGAAATCCCCAAATCCAGAAAACTCTGAAAGCCAGATGTTTGCTCATAAATTTGGCATAAACTAATGTGGCAGCAAAATCTGAACTGAACAAATGTGATAGTATTTATGATCTTCAATATATCCCACAGAATGAAAACAGGCATAGATGTGGGTGTAGAATATTGATGAATTTAATGATGGGGTGCCCTCCCAGACCCCACTGGAGATGCCTCGTGATATACTGCTTATGCATGTATTACTCACATTAGGTATCGATTGCTATGTAACAAAGTAGCCCAAAACCTAGCAATTAAAATGGCATGCACTCATTATCCTAGTCTTCCCGGGCCAGGAGTCTGCATGGCTCTGCTGGTGAGTTTTCTGCTCAGGTCTCTTTAAGAGGCTGCAGTCATGACATCTACCCAGGGTCTCTGACATGCTGCAAGCAAGTTCCCCAGGGTGGGGCCACAGTCATCTTTGCCTGGGACTGGATTCTCTTCCCAGGTGCCCCATGTGGTGATGGTAGGATTCAGTCCTCAGGATGCTGGACTGGGGGCCCCAGCTACCAGCTGGCTGTTGGACAGGTACCTCTCAGGTGGCCTTTTCCGTCAGAACATGCATGTAAGACAGACCAGAGAGAGACACACCTGGAAGACGGGAGTCACGGTCCTTGGTGGCCTAATCTCAGAAGGGACATTTCCTCTCCTCTCCATATTTTATTTTCAGTAGATAAGAGTCCTCGGTCTAGCCCGCACACAGCAGGAGATGACTTCACAAGGACATGAACACCAGGGGTGGAGGATCTGCGGAGTCCTGTCACCATCTGCCGACCATATTGCCTTTGAAAATCTGAAATTCCCAGGCCCCGAGAGACCTGCATTATTACTCCCACTTTACAAGGGGGAGATACGTTTTAAGCAGTTAATGTTCTGATAAGAGACTGGGGGCCCCTGAGTGGCTCAGTTGGTTAAGTGTCCGAATTTGGCTCAGGTCATGATCTCATGGTTCGTGGGTTCAAGCCCCACATCAGGCTCTGCACTGAGCGTTCAGAGCCTGCTTTGTAGTCTCTGTCTCTCTCCTCTCTCTTTGCCCTCCTCTGTTCTCTCTCTCTCTCTCTTAAAAATAAGTAAATAAACATAAAATAAAAAGACTGATGAGGGGTGAGTAAACACTTGAACTCAAGTCCTCCAAGGCTGACCTTTTCTTCTCCTCATGTGACACACTCTAACTCCATCCTCAGTGTGGTGAAAGACAGTCTAGTGGAAGGGGACACTCCAAGGAGTTCCACAGAGCTTGGCTTGCCCCTCGTTCCCATCAACCACAGCTGTGTGACGTGGACAGGCTGCTCAGATTCTCTGAGTTTCAGTTCCCTCATATGTAGAATGAAAGATTCGGTGTTGCCCAGGGGGCACACAAGCATGCGTGTCCCTGTGGATACCAGGTGCTCAGAGAGAAGACGCTCTTTCCCCTGTGAGGTCCCCCAAGCCCTGCTCTCCCTGTTTCCTGCAACGATCTGGAGACTGGCAGAGAAGCATGATCACCTCATTCTACAGATGGGGACCTGGAGGCTGAGACCGTTAAATGATCTGCCAAATACCACGTGTCACAGCCCCTAGCTGACGATATTTTACAAATCTGGTTTTGAATGTATTTACTGTCTCCACAACCGGAATATGGGCTCCATGAGAGAAGGGACCTCACTGTCTCCTTCCCTGCTTCTCCCCCAGCACCCTAATTCCTACCTGCACAGTCATCGTTTTGTGAAATCAGTGCATGAGCCCAGAGCCCAGCTTTCCTTCCCAGACCTCAGAGGGGCCCCAGCTGCTAACCAGCAGGGAACGCTGAAGCCTGCCACACTTACTCGATGGCTCTGAAGAAGGAAGGAAAATTTGTATTCATTCATTCATTCATTCATTCATTCATTCATTTTTGGTTGCTGGTCCTGGGACACTCTGATAAAATTTATCAGTGAATGTATCCAAGGCCTCACAAATTCAGAAACTTTTTAAAAGGCTTTCAGAGACCTTATGAAGCCCGTTCACAGACCACTGGGGTGAAAACCCCAACTCTTAGAGACACATTTGGGTAGATATGTTTCCATTTTCTACCTTCTTCGCTTTCATATGAAGTAGCGTGCACCTAACCAGCATTGCTTTTTTCTGAAACACAGAATTTGAAGTTGCAAATCACCCTGTCTTCTTAGGCGGGTTACCAGTAGCTTTGAGGACAGTCATGTAGACACATCCCCTCCTTCCCGCTCACCCCAACTCCGGGAGAACACAGTGTGGGATGGACAGCTTTCCTTCCATGAGATTCGAAGACAGGCTTTTCTTGCCCATGACCTTCCCTGGTCCCCTGCCCCAGCCCTTGCCACCCTCCTGGGCCTGCTGCCTGCACACAAGTTCCTTTAGGGACCTTTCTTTGGTTCCAAAGCTGGAAGCCATTCCAATAGGGGATTCCCAGGCAAGCATCCAGTACCAATCCCTACTATTATTAAAAATAATAAGAGCTGAATTCTGAGAGTTTAACGCATGGCTAGGTGCTTTTCTCCCTTTACCTCAATACGTCAACTAAACCATCATTGATTTTCGGCCACATGGGTGACTCAGTTATCTGATTCTTGCTCAGGTCATGATCTCGTGGTTTGTGATTTTGAGCCCTGCATCGGGCTCTGCGTGACAACACAAAGCCTACTTGGGATTCTGTCTCCTTTCTCTCTCTCTCTCTTTCTGTCCCTCCCCTGCTCACTCTCTAGCTCTCTCAAAATAAAAAAATAGGAGGCAGTAGGGTTAGAATACTGGAGAAAAACCTGCTTCTTCTCTGTTACCCTGTGGATCTTTTAGGGCTGTCCTCATTGTGGTGAATTACTGTCTACGTGCAGAATCTCAAGAACACTGATCATGATAGACTAACTTTTCCCCCTGAGACATTCCAGTGACCAGAGTGCACAGTGTGATATACACTTGCTGGAGATCGGGGGAGGGGCACTACAGATTTAGAAGTGGAAAAAAAAACTGTGACTCAAGACATCAGAAGAGCTAGAGCTAGATTTATTGCTGTTCTTGAGATTAAAAGGCTTTGTGATCTGGGATTATGTTCTTCCCCTACCTGACCTCAATACCCCCCTTCTCCACTTACCAAGAGGCCAGAGTAAGAATCTCTAATGACCCTTTCAATTCTCAAAACTCTGAGCAGCTATGGATTCATTTTCATGAAAGATGTCAATGTTAGGTTTGATTTCAGCTGCCAATTAAGTGTCACATCACACACACACATAAGGTGGCTGTGTTGACCCAGACAACGGAAAACATCAGCCTCGTCTGTGATAAAGGTCTCACAGTTCATTGCCAGTCTCCTCACTCCCCTGGGTCTCATTCATGTTAACCTTACATTTCCCTCTGTCGTTTCTGAAAAACTGCATGCATTCCTTAGAAAGATTTTCTCTCTTTCTCTCTCTAATCTTAACTGCTTATAAACAAATGCCAAATCCCATATTCAAGTTTGTCCATTTCCATCTCCCTTCTTTCTCCCTCCAATTCTGATAGAACCTTAGGTTTTTCCTTCTAGGAGTCTTTCTGAGATATTCAAGTTGAAAACTTGAGTTATTGCTGTCTTTTATCCCTAATCTTTCAGAAAATTCTGTTTGGGGCCCTACATTAAAAAGATAGCCAAAATCTGGGGCACCTGAGTGGCTCAGTCAGTAAAGCCCAGAGCCTGCTTGCGATCCTCTGCACCTCCTCTCCCAGGATCTCTGTATCTTTCACAAAACAAATAAATAAATGTCAAAAAATGAGTTAACAATTATGGTGTACTAAGAATGTCATAAAGGAAATGTAATTAAAATATAGGAAGTAGTTTTGCCCTGTAGAAATAGAGGATTTCTTGTGTCTTAATGCAAGATTTTGGGATGTGGGATTTACCTGTTTAAAATACTAAAATATAGCAAGAGGTGCCTGAGTGACTTAGCTGAATGTCTGACTTCAGCTCAGGTCATGACTTTATGGTTCCTGAGTTCAAGCCACATGCACTGACAGCTTGGAGCCTGGAACCTGCTTTAGATTCTGTGTGTATCTCTTTCTCATGCCCCTCCTCCACTCACACTCTGTCTCTCTCTCTCCCAAAAATAAATAAACATTAAAAATTAAATATATATATATATATATATATATATATATATATATAGTCGAGATCTGAGTTCTTCTTGCCAACTCCAACACGATCACCTACCCCTCTTCTGACTGTACCCGGCGTTCCTACTGGCCCCTGCCCCTGCTAGAAGTAAATTTGATTCAGCAGCCATGAAAATGTGCTGTTCAGAACTTCTGCTGCAGGGCGCGAAGTTGATGGATGTTTCGAGCTGTGGTCCCTTCCGATCCACCACCACGTCTGTGCCAAGGCTGTGCCTACAGCCAAGGACCAAGCACGGAAGAGGGGCTAACGCTGCAAAGTTTGGGACTCCACTGATTGGTGGCTTTGGCCAAACCACTGGTTCAGCCAAACCTTTTTAGAATAGGTTTCTTCTTCTTACCCAATCCTTCCTTCTTCTCCTTTTTCAGCTTTTTCATGGGACTTAAATCTGCACTGAGAGCCAAAGGCTCTCCTCACCTACCCGGCCTCCTCCAGCGCATCCATGACCGCAGTTCTAAATGGACTCCGATGGGACTAATTGGAGAAACCCATTCTTGGACACATCATAATCAAACTGTTGAAAATGTAAGACAAAGGAAAAATTCTGAAAGCAGCTGGAGAAACATGGCACATCGCTTCCAAAAGAACAATTCTGTGAAAGATGGGAGGTTTGTCCTGTAAAGACATGGAGGCCAACTGGAAGTAGGCAATATATTTTAAATGTTGAAGGAAAATAGCGGTCAGCCCAAGAATCTCTAGTCAGGGGAAATACCTAAGGAATGGAGGTAAAATAAAGACCTTCTCAGGGAAAAAGAATACTCAGTGAATGTGTCAATAGCTGACCGTCTTTTTAAAAAATATTAACGAAAGTGCTTCAAATGGAAGGAACTTCAAACGGAAGTGATGCTAGAGAAAACCCTGGAACATTGGGAATTAAGGAAGGTAAACAAAAATAGTACAAATGTTGGCAAATTGATTAATATTTTCCTCTTAAGATCTTTAAAAAATAGATATCAAATGAATGCAGAAACTATAACACTATCTGGTGGGGTTTCGCAAAGTTTTCAGGTATAATGTATTGAAAACAATGCCAGGAAGGGGGGAGCCAGGAAGGGACTCACATGACGGTATGTTTTCTACATTCCAGGGGAAACGGTAAAGCAAGAATTCTAAGTAGACGGGGAAATGCTACCTCCGAATATTGAAATCCCGTGGACAATCACTATGAAACCATAATATATAGTCAAAAACACAATAGATGGATTAGAATGTGGTAAAATATTATTTAAATGATCCAAAATAGGGCAGGACAGGGGGAGGGGGAATGAAGTAAAAAGGTAACACATGATATAAACTAAAATGGTAGACTTGAGTCTAAAACAACAAATGAAAACCCCTAATAATGACTTTAGGTGTAAATGATTTCAACATGATAATCATAAGAAACCATCACATTTGGGAGTAAAATTGTAAGACGTACCCATCTATAAGATATCTACCTCCATCTACAAGAAACTCACTTTAAATATAAAAATATAAGTAAGTTAAAAGTAAAATAATGAAAAAAGATATACCTTGATAACTCTCATCAAAAGTAAAGTGGAATGGCTATGTTAATATCAAACAAAATAGACTTAAACTTTTTTTATGTTTATTTATTATTGAGACAGGAATAGAGCATGTGTGGGGAAAAGACAGAGAAAGAGGGAGACACAGAATCTGAAGCAGCTCCAGGCTCTGAGCTATCAGCACAGAGCCTGACACGGGGCTCGAACCCACAAACCATGAGATCATAACCTGAGCCAAAGTCAGATGCCCAACCTACTGAGCCACCCAGGTGCCCCCAAAATAGACTTAAAATCAAGGAAAATTGCCAGATATAAAAAGGAACACACATAATGGCAAAAGGGTCAAGTTACCATAAGACAAAATATGCATTTACCTAATAACAGATATAAACACATACACACACATACATATTTTATATATATACATATACATACTTTATATATGTATGTATGTATGTATGTGTGTGTATATATGTATGTATATATGTGTGTGTGTGTGTGTGTGTGTGTGTATATATATAAAACAGAGCTAACAGAATGGAAAACAGTAAAACAAAATAAATGAAATCATAAGATATTCCTTCAAAAATCATAATAAACCTCTAGTTAGGCAAACAAACAAGAGTAGAAAGAAAACACAGGTTACTAACATCGGATATAAAAAAAAGAACATTATTATGGACTCCACGGTTTTTATTGAGATATAACTGACATACAACATTGCATTAGTTTTAGGTCTACAACATAACGATTTCATATATGTATATGTTTTGAAATGAGACTCCATAGATATTAATAATAGATTATTATGACTAATTCCACAGGCAGAAATTTTGACTATTTAAATGTAATGGTTAAATTTCTTCCAAGAAACCACAAACTTCAGCAAACCATAAGAGGTTACCCAAACTGAAATTCACAACTTAAATAGTCCTTCTATTAAAGTACTTTATTTATTTCATAGTTAGCAACCTTCTGGGTGGGGGGAGCAAAAAACAAACAGGCCATAAAAACCCTCCAGGCCAAATGGTTTCACTGGCAAATTCTGCCAAACATTTAAAGAAGAAAGTAAAATTTCTCTACAGTCTATTTCAGAAAGTAGAAGAGAAGAAACACTTCCCAACTAATGTTATGAGTCCAGCATGAACCCACTGCCAAAAGTAGGCAGAAGAAACTACCAAACAATATCGTTCCTAAATATAGAAGCAAAAACCCGCAACAAAATTTTAGCAAATCATATCCAGAAATATGTACAGATTAGAATACTCCCTGATTGAATCCACCATTTTAATATAGCAAAAAAGAAAAACTACATGAACATATTAATTTATGCTGAAAACAGAATTGGACAAATTTCAACATCTATTCATAATTTAAAAAAAAAAATGCTCAGCAAACTAGGAATAGAAGGAATCTTCCTTAATCTGAAAAAGAGAATTTAGAATAAAAGCCTGCAGCTAACTTCTTTCTTAATGGTGAAAGATCAAATTCTTACCCCACTGATGGGGAACTAGGCAAGAAACTCTACTTACCACTCTGCTTCAACCCCACACCAGAAAGCTGCCCAGGGCAATAAAGCAAGAAGAAACAATAAAGGACACACAGCTTGTAAAGGAAGAAATTACAGTTTTGTTTGCAGAAAAATTTAACAGAATCCACAAAAAGCTCCTAGGCGTATTACCAAAATTCTGTAGACAATTCGATGGAGAAAGGATAGTCTGTTCACTAAATAGTTTTGGAAATATTGTGCATCCATATGCAAAAAAAAAAAAAAAGTAGTTTTGACCTAACCCTCATCCTTTTCACAAAATTTAGCCCTAACTGGATCAAAAATCTAAATGAAAAACTTAAAACTATGAAAAGAAATTATATAAGGGACACCTGGATGATTCAATCTTCTAAGCATGCAGCTCTTGATTTCAGCTCAGGTCATGATCTCATGGTCATGAGACCAAGCCCTGCATCAGGCTCTGAACTGACAGTGCAGGGCCTACTTGGGATTTTCTCTGTCTCACCCTCTCCCTCTGCTCCTCCCTCTCTTGTGCTCACTCTCTCTCTCTCTCTCTCTCTCTCTCTCTCTCTCTCTTTCTCTCTCAAATTGAATAAAGAAATAAACTTAACAAAAGAAGAAATCATAGGATTAATTCTTATGACATTAGATATAATCATAAAATCACCATCTATAATAGGAAAATGATAAATTGGATTTTATCAAAGTAAGTGTTAAGAGAATGAAAACACAAACAATAGACTGAGAGAGATACTTGGAAACGGGATAGCAAATAAAAACGAGTCTTGTATTCATAATATGTAATGATTTCTCAAAACTCAACTGTAAGAAGACAAGCGATCTTGTTTAAAAATAGGCAAAAGGCAGGAACAGTCACAAAACAGGACATATCATTGAAAAATAACCCCATTCGGGGCACCTGGGTGGCTCAGTTGGTTAAGCCTGTGACTTCGGCTCAGGTCAGATCTCACGGTTTGTGGGTTCGAGCCCCGCATCAGGCTCTGTGCTGACAGTTAGCTCAGAGCCTGGAGCCTGCTTCCAGTTCTGTGTCTCCTTCTCTCTCTGCCCCTCCCCCTCTCATGCTCTGTCTCTCTCTGTATCAAAAATAAGTAAAGCATAAAAAAAAAGAAAAAGAATCCCATGAATCTATGCTCAACACCATTAGCCATCAGACAATTAAGACCCTGTGTGACACTACCACATACTTTTTAGAATTAGAACAATACCCACTCCTGAGGATAGACATTATAACTGGGACTTTCCCACATGGCTGGTGGGGAATGCAAAGGTTGTGGTCATTTTGGAAAACACTTGGAGACTTTCTTATAAAGTTTTATATCTACTTGTCATATGATCCAGCAACCCCACCCTGAAATATTATCCTAGAGAAATAAAAACATCCACACAAAAGCCTCTAGGTGAATGTTTTTAGCAGATCGGATCATAATAACCAAGACTGGAAACTACCCAAGTGCCCTTCAGTGGGTGAATGTAGAAGCTAACCGGTAAATCCTTCAGGACAGGGGGACACCACTCAGCAATACAAAGGACTGAAACCTTGATACACACAACACAAATGTATCTCAAAGGCACTGATTTGGGTGGTAGAAAGTCATTCTCAAAAGGTTATACAGTAGATGTATGAGATGTAAATAATAACACTCAGTACCCACAGAGGATTAAAACACACACACACGCACGTGCACACACACATACCTCTTTGCAAACAAGGAATATAAGGGTATTTCTTTAATGTGATAAAACATACTTATCTGAAATGTATGGCTAATAACATTCTTCATGGTGAGCCATTAGAAGGAGTGCCCTTCAAATTATGAACAAAACAAGAACGCTCACTTTGTCTGCTTCTGTTCCACATTGTCCTGTAAACCCCAGTCAACAGAATAAGGGGAAAATTAACATATAGAAAGAAAAGAAAGGAAAAACATTATTTTATGGCTCATGATTGCCAATATTGCGAACTCTAAAATATCTACAAATTGTTAAAAATAAGGGTTCAGGGAAATGGTTACATATGAAATCAATATATTTTTAAATTACATTTCAAGATTCCATCTGAAAAAAATAAAGGCACTATTGATTTTCAATAGCAATAAAAGCATATGGTATATATAAATAATTCTATAAAGGATGTGCACCTGTATTAAAGCTTAATTGAAGCTTTTTTAAAGACCCAAATAAGTGGATAGATATAGCATTTTTAGCAACAGAAAGACCTGGTGTTTTAACTGTTAAATCTTCTCAAGTAGTCCATAGGTTCAGTGGAACCCAATCTAATCCCCATAGGTTGAGTTTGACAAGCTGATACTAAAATCTATATGGAAGTACAAAAGCCTTAAAATAGTTAAGACACTCTGAGAAAGAGGAAGTCAGGTGAGGCACCTTGTCCTACCAGATTTCTAGTTCTGTAGCAAAGGTAAAGTAACCAAGACAACATTGGGTCACAAGGCAGGTAAATTGTTCAGTGTAACAGACTAAGGAGTCCAGAAAGGGATCCTTCTGTTAAAACTTGGAATTTAACGGAGAATGAATCTTGGATATTGGGTGGGAGAGGGGGAGGCGGTGGAATTACCAAGGCATAAATCATCTTGATCGTTTGGTTATTCATATGGGGGGGGGAACACATCCCTACTTTTCAGGAATTCTGCATGGGCTGAAGACCAAAATGTAAGCAATAACATTAAAAATGTTAAATGATGAGGCACTTGGGTTGCTCAGCCAGTTAAGCTTATGATTTTGGCTCAAGTCATGATCTCACGGTTCATGGGTTCGAGCCCTCTGTAGGGCTCTGTGCTGAGGGCTCAGAGACTGGAGCCTGCTTCAGATCTGTGTCTCCCTCTTTCTCTGCCCCTCTCCTGCTCATGATGTCTCTCTCTCTCTCTCTAAAAAATAAACATTAAAAAATTAATGTTAAAATGTTTTAATAATATTCAAGCAAGGAAGGATTTTCCTGCATAAGCCTCCCCGCAGTCTCCACTAAGAAAGACATAGTGATATAAAAGATGTAACTATAAATTCAAAGACCTGAAAACCAAAGATTTTTATTCATCCAAAGGCATCAAACACATTATGGAGAGACAAGCCACAGAATGGAAGACTGAAACACAACAAAACTAACAGGAGACCTGCATCCAAACTGTGTTACATCTGAATCCGGGTCAATAAGAAAACATGAAAATTCAACAGGAATATGGCTACAAGCATGGAACAGGCCCACTAAAAGGAAATGCTAAGTTAATTAATTCACTCATTCATTAAGATGCAAAAAACCTCGATAGATTATAGATAAATAGATACCTCCTTATAATTAGTAATACGTATAATATATCCATATATAATTATATGGATGATATATATATCACTCTTTCTATAACTAATCACATATTATATTAATATGTAATTATATTAATAATTAATAGAGAAACCGATCTATAACTTCAGATGCTCAGTCTAATTAAACACCAGTTAAATATAAATTAGGCCATTTACAATTACTAGTCAGATAAAAATTAAGATAGTGATGCCAAGTGTTGGTGATTACCCTCCTATCTTACCATTAAAAGTGGACTGGCCCAACCCCTTTGGTAAGGAATGTGGCATGATCTCAAGAAATGGAATATTTCCATGTCCAAGTATACTACCCTTTATTCCCAGTCATATGTACTCTTGTACATGTGACTTAGGACACATATAAGAATGTTTATTCAAGTACTGTTCACAGTAGCAGAAAAACTGAATCAATTCAAGTGCCCACCAACTGGAAAATAAATAAATACATTGAGGTTGATTCACCCAATAAATTATTAAGCACAAGTGAAAATGAATCACTGCTACACACATAGATACATCTCTTTTTGTTGAAGTCGAGTTGGCATACAATATTATATTAGTTTCAGGCATACAGCATAGTGATTCCACATTCCTATACATTATGCAATGCTCACCACAATTAAGTGTAGCTACCATCTGTCACCATACAACGTTATTACAATATTATTGGCTATATCCCCCACACCGTGTTTTTAATCACTGCGATTTATTCATTTTAGAACTAGAGGTTAGTGCCTCCTACTCCCCTTCACCTATTTCACCATCTTCCAGCCTCCTCCCTCTGGCAATGACCATTTGGTCCTCGGTACTAACGAGTCTGTTTCTATTTGTTGTTGTTGTTTAATTTTGTTGATTTTGTTATTTAGAACCCACATATAAGTGAAATCATATATTATCTTTCTTGGTCTGACTTATTTCACTTAGCATAATATCCTTCATGTCCATCCACATTCTTCCAAATGTAAGATCCTTTTTCATGGCTGATTACTATTCCACTGTAGATTTATAGAATCTCTTCTTTATCCATTCATCTGCCAATAAATATTTAGGTTACTTATAAATCTTGACTGTTGTAAATAATACTTCAAACAACATCAGGGTGCATATATCTTTTTGGATGACTATTTTCATTTTCTTTGGGTAAACACTCAGTAGTGGAATTATTAGATCATATGGTATTTCTACTTTTAATTTTTAAGGTTCCTCTATACTGTTTTCCATAGTGGCTGCACCATTTTTCATGCCCACCAACAGTGCACAAGGACTCCATTTTTTTTCTACATCTACACCTACACTTTTTATTTCTTGTCTTTTTGATATGAGCCATTATGGATTAGTGTGAGGTAATAACTCTGTGTTTTACTTTGAATTTTTCTAGTGATGAGTGATGTTGAGCATCTTTTCCTAAGTCTGTTGACCATCTGTATGTATACTTTTGAAAAATATCTGTTTAGGTCCTCTCTCCACTTTAAATTGAATTATTTGTTTTTGGTATGTTTGTGGGGGATGTTTTCACTGTTGAGTTGTATAAGTTCTTTATAGATTTTGGATATTAATCCCTTATCATCTATGTCATCTACAAATATCGTCTCCTATTCATTAAGTTACCTTTTTTGTGTGTTGATGGTTTTCTTCTCTTTGCAAAAGCTTTTCATTCCAGTGTAGGCCCAACTGTTTATTTTTACTTTTGTTTTCCATGCATGTGGAGACAGATCCATAAATACTTTGCTAAGGATGTCCCAGAGATTACCATCTTGTTTCTTGCTTTGTTTTGTTTAGGATGTTTATGGTTTCAAGTTGTACATTTAGTCTTTAATCCATTTTGAGTTTATTTTTGTATATGGTGTGAGAAAATGGTCCAGTTTCTTTCTTTTTCATCTTGTTGTACAGTTTTCCCAACACCTTTTGAAGACCCTGTACTTTCTCTATTGTATACTCTTGCCTTTTTTTTGCCATAAATTAATTGACAGTGTATGCGTGGGCTTAGTTCTGGGCTCTCTGTTCCATTGATCTGTGTATCTGTTTTTGTGCTGTACCATCCTGTTTAGATTACTACAGCTTTGCAGTATATCTTTGCATCTGGGATTATGAGAACCTCCAGCTCTGTTCTTCTTTCTCAAGATTGCTTTGGCTATTTGGGGTCTCTTGTGGCTCCATACAAATTTGAGGATTATTCATTCTAGTTCTGTGAAAAATGTTGTTGACATTTTGATAGGGATTGCTTCGAGTCTGTAAGTTGCCGTAGGCAGTGTGGACATTTTAACAATGCTCCTTCTTCCAACCCAGGAGCATGATAGGTCTACAACATAGGTAGATCTTAAAGCCTAAGATGGGTGACAGGTGTAGACTAGTATGGAAAGAATGATTCCATTTTCATGACACCCAAAACAATTCTAAAGAAACTTTGTATATGAATAAGTGTATATAATTTTTGAAGAGAGGATAAATAGATCCAAAATTCTCCTGGAGGGGTGTTCACAGGGCAACAGCAAAGTATAAATTATGGCATTGGTAATGTTCTGTCTTGGGATTGTTGATTTTTCGTTAAACTTCTTAACATGCATATATTAAAAAAATTATTTCATATGAGTCCAATAATGTTTATTTAAAATAATAAAAAGGTAAGAGCATGGGCAGAAGACAGACCAAATGCATACGTGCTTGAGACACGCAGGGCTGTTAGAACAGCAAAGAGAGCATGTGGATGGTTTTAGGTGAGAACATGGCCTGAGTAGTAAAGATTGGCTGGGGGTTGGATGACTCTCCAGAAGGGAATGTTTATCTGCTATAGAATGATGGAAAGAAGGGGCAGAATGAGTGCTCTGCTTATCCATTACTTCATGAAAAGCCATTCTGAAAACCGACAAGCAAATAAAAACAAAGAAAAACAACAACCACCTTCCAAAAACTAGTGGTTTAGACAACCACAGCTTTTATTTTGCTCACTGATCTGTAGTGAGGGCAGGGCTCAGGGGCTCAGTCTGGGTCAGCTTCGCTCCAGGTCACAGAGGCAGTTCAATGTCGAGAACTCGAATCCTTGGTAGGTTTGCTCACTTGCACATCTGGCCCAGGAGACTCCAACAGTGGGTGCCTGCAAAAGGTCAGGCTCTTGGGGCATCCAATCCTCCTTCCACCTCTGTGTGGGCCCTCCAGCAGGTAAGCTTCATGGCAGACAACCTTCTTAGATGCTGACCCAGGGCTCCAAAGGCATATGTCTGAAGAGAGAGCGCCAGGAAGAAATGGTCCCTCCTTCTCTAACTCAGAACCAATGCAGTGGTCACTTTTGCCACATTAAAACTAGCTACGAAAGCCCACTTACTTTCAAGGGGAGGAGCATATAGTTTCTACCTTTTCTTGGGGGGAAATACAAAGAACATTCTGGAAATGTTGCGGAAATTTGGGAAAACCACGAGCTGGCACAGTGTGCTCAGTGGTCCCCAGTGGACTGAAGGGAAAGGGGGGGGTCTAAGTAAAGAGGGGAAGGAAAACTAAGGTAGAAGTCAAAAGAGAACCCCCACTGTCCACTGTGTTACTTAGGTTTGCAGTAGGAGCTCAAAAGTGTCATGGAAATGCAGGGAGGAGAAAATACCATTTAAAGGGGCTAATTTGTACCAACACAAGAAGGCGATCAGGAAAGAGGCTGGTGTCAGAAAGATTCAGAGGATGCCTTGCCCAGTCAGGCAGGTGTAACCGGACCTGGGGGATTAGGGGGAAGAAATCAAAGGTGAGGACATGCAGCCTGGACATAGGATGTCTGCACATAATCAGCCATTGTCACCGTCATCAGTAAACGCCCTCATCACGAGGAAGGAGTCCTAAAATGCCAGGCGTCTTGGCCTCACAACTGTCTCATGGAGCCACCCAGAGCCACTGCATTGCAGGCAGAATGTGATGTCCTGTCAGAAGGGGACCTGAATAATTTAGAGTGATGTCGTCCATAAATATTTAATGATATGAAAAAATGTTCATGAGACATTGTTAAGTAAAAAAAAAAAAGAAAGAAAGAAAAAAGAAAAAGGCAGATTGCAAAATAGCATAAACGCACAGGAAGAAAGAAAAGGTGTTTGCTAAAATATTCACAGAAGTCATCTCTAGCTGGGGGGGTAGCATTTAAATTTTTTTATCTCGGCCTTCTTATATGTCTAAATCTCTACAATAAAATTGTTAGCATTTTAATAAAGATAGTAGTTATTATAATGTTTTTAAATATCCATCTTTACGCTAAAAAAGCCCAGATGGAAGATGTTTTAATGAAATTTATTCAATCAACCTTTTACTATGTAATTTTATTGCCTCTCTTAGGAGGCAATATAAAGCTGGCTTTTCTTGCCTATTACATACACTCCAAGTGTGATGCTGCGTGGATTCGTAAGTGGCACAGTTACGTTCATGATACTAGAATGCTGTTTCTCTTTGCCACCGGGTTGAAACGTGCACTGAGGCAGTAGGAGAGACAGAGGATCAAACTGCTGGTGCCTCAGCGAGAACCAACTCAGCACCCAGCTGTCTGGTGGTCACTGCATTCACTGGCACCCACTTAGAGCAAAGAGAAAAAAAAAAGAGAAAAGCAAAAAAGCAAAAACAAAACAAAACACAAAACTTGTTTTAGTTAAGCACATCTTTGATGACGCTGTAAAAATTAATTGCATCGAATCTTGACTCGTCAATATTCTGACAAAATGAGCGGTGTGCGTAGGGTCCTTCTGCTGCCTTGCCTATGAACTTGGGAAAGCACGCATGTGGTGGACGTCAGGCTAGCTGCTTTTCCCATGGGTCACTATTTGTACTTGAGAGGATCACTGAGAAGTTACAGCTATTAAACTTGAGTATGTGGTGGATGTTTTTGTGAAAATGACCAAGGTGAATCTTCTGCTTTAGAGCTGTGCCCTGTATTGTTTGCTGCCAATGATGAAATTTGAACTTTAAAAAAAAAAAAGAATATTTTTACAAACATGTGCCTCCTCCCATGAGCTTGGCAGTTTCCCGATGATTAAAGACTTTTTTTTGGATGATATGAGCAGTGGTTTGATTTTAAATATTGTTTAACGAAATGTGTCAACGTTTGGAAGTTCTCCATAACTCAACAAAGCGGTATTTTCCAAACAACCAATGCACGACGTTGTAAGATTGTGCGTGGGTAAAATTTCCAGTCAAAGTGCCAGAGAGGTAATGAAATGATGTAAGAAGTTCATCGGTATGGTTTCAGAATCGACACTGCAACTTTTCAGATACTGCTGCTTGTTGAGTTTTGGTGTAGTAGAAAAGAAAAATATCTAGAATCATCTGAAAAGACTGCTAAAATATTTCTCCTTCGCTAGCTTCCATTTGTGTCAGGCCAGATTTTCCTCGTTTTCTTCAGCCAAAATAGCAATCCCATGAGCTTGCAGGCAGCAGAAGCTGGTATGAAAATCTGACTGTGTTCTACTGAGCCAGATATTAAAGAGATGGAAGGGAAGGGAAGGGAAGGGAAGGGAAGGGAAGGGAAGGGAAGGGAAGGGAAGGGAAGGGGAGGAGAGAAGGAAGGCAAAAGAGGGAAAGAAGGGAAGGAAAAGGAGGGAAGGAAAGAAGGGAAGGAAGCAAAGGGAGGGAGGGAGGAAGGGAGAAAAGCAAGACCCACTTCTCACTAATGTTTTATTTAAAAACTACTATAAGAAGCTATGGTTTTGGGGTTAGAAACTATGGCTGTTTATTATTAAAATGTTACTTTCATTAGGATACTGTGGGTTTGCTTTAATTATTTGTATTTTTGAAAGATTTTTAATGTTTATTTATATTTTCAGAGAGAGACAGTGTGAGCAGAGAGAGAGGGAGACACAGAATCTGAAGCAGGCTCCAGGCTCTGAGCTGTCAGCACAGAGCCAAATGTGGTGCTCAAACCCACAAACCACAAGATCATGACCTGAGCCGAAGTCAGATGCTTAACCTACTGAGCCACCCAGGAGCCCCTAGTACTTCTAAAATAAATACCTTTAAGTCATCAGTTTTATTTCTATTGCAGTAAATATATACATAAAAAACATATATATGCATGTGTATGTATGCTAATGTATATCACAGAAACACATACACATAAATAAATAAATTGCTATTAATAATAATATGTGTATAAACCAACACACATGAATACTATGCTAATAATAATGCTACTCGGGGCCCTGAGTCCAAAGCATTTGGGAGCTGTTGCGTTACTGGAAGACATACGAGACGGGTAGGAGGAAACCCCCTTCTCCTGGCGACTTGGGGCAAGTGTGCGGGTGCCCTCGCCAGGCTCAAGGGCAGACCAGAAACGCAGTCAGCGAGCTGCAGGGCGCTGAGCAGGACCGCGGAAGAAGCCAGGTTTTTGCTGACATCATTGAGCTGCTGAGTCCCATCAGTTCTATGCACTTAGTTTTGGACTGATCAAGGAGATAATTAAAGTGTTCTGATGATTCAAGCCGCTCTTAGTAACTCTGCTATTTGAACTAAAGGCATCCTCACCGCTGTGTGACCCAAGTCATCTCCTAAAAGGAGGGACCAGACCTTTATCCAGCTACATCTGCTTCTGTGCTGAATGACTTTCTATGTATCATTCCATGTAGCCCTCACATCCGACATGCTGGAGAGGTTGGATGAATCCCGTGGGACGCATGGGTACCTGAGGCACAGAGTAGGTCTCTTAACTCCCCGAGGTCACACAGACAAACTGCAGTCAAATCCTCGAATCACCGTCTTGTTGGCTTCACAGTCTCCTCTCTTTCTATTAGAACCTTCACTGGGTTTAACACCCAGAGTCCGGGTTTGTGAGCACACCCAATAGAAACATCTCAGAGCGGGTTTCAAACACTGTGATAATCTTTCAAAGTTAACAACCAAATATATCTGAGCATTCTTTGTTTTTAATGTTTTGTTTTACTTCATAATCACCCCAGCAATTGGGTGTTTTTTTCTTGCTGCACTTGCAGAATCATTTCCACATTTCACGTCTTTCGTCACTGTGTACCGTGACTATGTCTTACCATGTCTGTATGCCCAGTGGGCTGCAGATTCCCAGGCCGGATGTGACGCATGGGGCTTCCAACAGGAAGTGTGGTGATGATAAGTATGTCACACATTAGCTACAGTCTGGATACTTGATATATGTCACTACGAGTCCAGAAGCCATCTCTTTGATGTGATTATTATTATTATCCCCATTTTGTGGGTGAGGCAACTGAAGCTCAGTAGACTGATTGAGGCAAAGGCACACAGATAGTGAGTCTGTGAACCAGATTTCAAGCACCCTTTCTTCTGGCAACATTAAAGAGCAAAGTTTGAAAAGTTACTAATCCTTCAGTCATTTAATACCTATAGTGGTTAGAGAGTCGCTCTTTGCTGGGGAATCCATTCTTTCATGGGCAAGCATAATAATTATAAAGTTACTTCGTAGGATGATTTGCATTTCCACACACATTCCCAGGATGTCAAGAAAACAGGTATGTAGAGTCTCGGTACAGCTAACTGAGCCCCACGGAGACAGAGCAGCTATGTGTGTGGCTGTGAGGGTCCTGACTAGAGCGAGGGGGGCAGTGAGTGTGGTGAGAACATTTGCAGTCCTGGGCTATGGGATCACTCTCTCTCTCTCTCTCTCTGCCTCTCGGTCTTTATCTTTCATCACATCCCTACCACCTCACATGCTGACTCCCTAGTCCATGTCCCTCACCAGCCCTTTGGCTTGACCCCTTCTAATTCTGCTGCCAACTTTATCAGCTCTTTCTCTTCTTTTGCTGGGGACCGTGAATCCACTTCTCCAAGTCTATTCAACCAGGGAGTGGCGGAGTTCAATGCCAACAGTTCTTCTTCATAGCATGTGTTTCCCCAAACTGGATGTGAGTGCTTCTTCTATGTCCCTGAAAATCAAGGGAGGAAAACGGGGCAAATCAGGGAAGACTCCTCTCCCAGAATATTCAAGTGATGGACCTAATGAGAAATTTTAATTTTCCCTTGGGTGTTCAGACTGTCTCTTATCCTTCTAACAGATTCTGGAAAACAAGAATAAATAAATCTTTAGGAAACAAATGAACTTTGATATGTGTTTCTAGCAGTTTTGCCCTCCCTTATTTTTTTTCCTATTCTCAGTTAGTCACGATTGAGGTGAGAACCTAAGTCATTACTGCCAACTTGAGCTGATCACTGGGTGTTGTATATAAGCGATGAACCACGGGAATCTACCCCAAAAACCAAGAGCACACTTTACACACTGTATGTTAGCCAATTTGACAATAAATTATATTTTTAAGAAAATCGCTGCCAAGTCCATGGTGCATCAGCTTTAATTTGTCTACAATGAGACACAGAAAAACTCATCTTATTTATCTTAAATTTATCTTAAAAATAGAGTTGGATAAACTTAGAATGAATATATATACCCATGTAACCAAAACTTAAACTGTCTTAAGCGTTCTCAGAAATCTGCCAACAGTCTCTCCTATCCCTATCTGTACCTGCCATGCTTGCATCAAAATATGGACTCTATATCCCTTCCTCTGGATCTGGATGTGATTTCGTTTGATCAACAGAACTTGGCAGAAATGAGGATGGGATTGTTCCAGGCCCAGCCCTCACAGAGCCAGCTTCTGCAACTGCCATGCCGTAAGAAAACGGTCCAGACATCTGGTAACCCCAGTACATGTTACAGAGTCAAAGACCCACCCCACCACGTCCTGCCAGCATGGGAGAATGGCATCAGTGTTTCTTAGGCTACTCATTCCTCTCTGGTTTGTTCCCCAGCAAAGAATAATTAATGCACCAAAGACAACATGAAAATTTCATCCCCACAGAGCATTTTCTCATGATAATTTTCCATCAGTTGCCACATACTCTTACAATAAAAGCTGCCCGGGGTGCCTGGGTGGCTTAGTGGGTTAAGCGTCTCTGACTTTGGCTTGAGTCACGCAGTGGTGGGTTCGAGCCCTGCGTCGGTCTCTGCTCTGGCAGTGCTGAGCTTGCTTGGGATTCTCTCTCCCCTTCTCACTCTCTCCGCCCCTCCCCCACTCACACATGTGGGCTCTCTTTCTCTCTTTCTCTCTCTCTCTCTCTGTCTTTTTCTCAAAGTAAACTTAAAAAATAAATAAAAACTGCCCTGAGGTCTTTCCCAAATGTAGCTGTGCCCATTCTTAAACTTTAAATGAGCTTAACCTTCAGATAAATTTTTATATGAAGGAAATGATAAATTGTTTACTTTTTCACATCTGGCTTCTTTCACTGAATACAATGGTTTCTGATATTTACCCAGGCTAGCATGTCTTCCCTCCCCTTCTCTTTCTTCTTCCTCTCTCTTCCTTTCATTCTTTCTTCCTTTCTTTTTTTATTTCTTTCTTCTCTCTTTTCTTCCTGTTTTAGTCTGTTATTTTTATTGTCATAGTATTCCAAAAAGTATAGCAAAATCAGTTTATCTACTCCCCTGATGATAAACATTGGGGTTGCTTTTAGTTCTTGCATTTACTCAATGAAGCTGCTCTGACAATGTTGATACACATCTTTTTGTAGACATCTGATCACTTCTCTTCATAAACCTCATGGAATCGTAGCCGGTTTGTAAAATAGGTGAAAGCTTAAAAGTCAAAGATACTCTTCAAAAGTCCCCAGAAATGGTTGTGCCGTTTCACCTTCCTCCCAGAGTGTACATAATCCAGTTGCTACATATCCTCTTGCTATCTGGAGTTGTCCATTACTTTATTTTATTGTATTTTATTATTTTATTTATTTTATGTTTCCAACTGTTAAAGAAGAGCTTGATTGTACATTTTTTCTTTTTCGTATTGTTTATATTCGAGTTAGTTAACACACAGTGTAGTCTTGGCTTCAGGAGTAGAACCCAGTGATTATCTCTTACGTATGACACCCAGTGCTCATTCTGAAAAGTACCCTCCTTAATGCCTGTCACCCATTTAACCCATCTTCCTACTCACCTACCCCTCCAGCAACCCTTCATTTGTTCTCTGTATTTAAGACTCTCTTACGATTTGTTTCTCTGTTTTTATCTTATTTTTCCTTCCCTTCCCCTATGTTCATCTGTTGAGTTTCTCAAATTCCACATATGAATGAAATCATACGACATGTCTTCCTCTGACTGACTTATTTCACTTAGCATAATACCCTCTAGTTCCATCCACATTGTTGCAAATGGAAAGATTTCATTCTTTTTCATTGCTGAGTAGTACTCCAATGAAGTAATTTTAATTTCAGTCACTCTAGAGTGTGTGTAGAGTGTTTTATTGTGATTTTAATTTCTGTTTCCCAGGTAACAAATATTTTTGAGCACCTTTTAATGTCTTCTTGTTCATTTATCTCCTTGTGTGAAATAGGTATTTATCTCTTACCCATTTTCCTTGAATTGTGATCTTTTTATTTTGATGTGCAGAATCTCTTTATACATTTTGGGTAGAAGCCTTTTGTCAGATATGTGTATTTCAGTGCTTTGTTCCTACTCTGTGGTCTGTCTTTTTATTAGCTTAGGCATCTTTGGTATTAGCTTAGATAAAGTCAAATTTGATGACTTTTCCCCTATGTTTCATCCTTTTTGTATTCAAAGGAAGATCACAACATTGTCCTTTTGTTTTTTTCTAGAATCTTTAGAATTTTGTCTTTCATTCAGTTCTACGTTTCATCTCAAAATAATTTTTGTGTGTTGTGTGATATAAAATCCCTTAATCATTTCATGTAACTGTCTGATTGCTCTAGCATCATTTCTTGAAAAGACTTCCTTTTTCCCATTGTACTGTGCAATGACTTGGCCAAAAATCAATTAACCATATTTTATGGATCTATTTCTGGATTTCATATTACATTCTCATAGTATAATCTTCTATTCTTACTCCAATAACACGATAACCAGAACATGATAGCTTAGAAAGACTTGCAGTTAGAGTCTAAGGGTTCTCTATCTTCATTATTTTCTTTAAAGATTATTTAAATTTTAATATAAGTTTTAGAATCAGCTTGTCAATTTTTAAATAAAATCATGTAGAATTCTAATTGAATTTGTATTAGATCTGTCAGCCAATTTGAAGAGAATAGACATATCAGTGGGTTTTCCTATCCATGAGTATAGTACATCTCTCCACTTACTTAGGTCTCTGTCTCAGTAATGTTTGTCAGTTTCCAAGTAAAGGTCTTGCTTGTTATTGGAAAATATATTTGTATGTATTTTGTGACATTTGATGCTATTATAAATGGTGATTTTCAAATCTCATTCTCTAATTGTTTCTTTCACATATAGAGAAATTCAAATGACTTAGTTTGAACTTGTATCCTGAGACTTGGCTAAATTCTCCTGTTAATGCAAGTATTCTGTGGATTTTATTTTGTTTTAAATTTTTTGGGATTATTTATGCCAACAATCAAGTTATCTATGAATAAAGACAATTTAACTTCTTTTGTGCTTGTCTTAATGCCACTTATTTATTTTTCAGGCCCAGTCCATGCAAGAATCCATAGTATAATGTTGAAAAGGAGAGCCAAAAGTGAACATCCTTATTGTATTTCTAATATTAATGTTAAAACAATCAATAATTCATTAAGTAAATATTACCTTAGTTATGTACTTAGTATGGAAGTATTTTTATAAGTGCCCTTTATAGATTAAGGAAGTCTCTTTGTATTGCTAATTTGTTGAGAGATTTAAAAAGCTAATCGTGAATGGCTACTGAGTTTAATTAAATCATTTTTCCTGCATGTGGTAAATTTCATTAATTGGTTTTCAAATATTAAACCAACCTTGCATTCTTTTTTTAATTTTTCAATTTTTTAGTTAATAGTTTATTGTCAAATTGGTAAAATAAATCCCTCTTGCTCTTGATGTGTTGTTCTTTGCTGGATTTGATTTTCAAAAAAAATTGTTGTTATGAATTTCCGTGTCTATGTTTCTAGGCTATTGACTCTTATTTGGTAATATTTTTGTCTGATTTATTTATCAGATTAGTTCTGAGATACCAAAATGGATTAACAATGTTTGTTTCTCTTCTATTTTCTAAGGTGGTGTGTATAGAGTTGTTAATTGTGAACTTGACGTTTGGTAAAATGAATCACTGCAATAGTCTGGAACCAGAATTCTCTTTGTGGGAAATTTTGAAATGTTTATTCAATTTATTTAATAAATGTAGACATAGCCCAGTTTTCTGTTCCTTCTTTTGTAAGCTTTGATAGTTCTTGCCTTTCGAGATACTGCTTATCACTTCCAAATGTCAAATGGATTGTAATTAAATTGTTCCATTTATTTCCTTATTGTTCTCTTGATGTTCATAGAACTGAAGAATATTTATCTTACTTTTTGTTTCTGGTATTCATACGTTTTTATCAGCTTTTAGTTTTTACTTCCTACTTTGCCTTAGTTACCCTTCTTGTTCTAGTTTTTTTAGGATGGAAGCGCCCATCATTGATTTTATAACTCTCTTCTAGTATATAAACTTGACCCTATAAATTTCCTCCAAGCCCTACTTTAGCTGTCTTTTACATATTTTAATATTTCTGCTTCATTTTCATTTGGTCCTCTCCATTTCTTTTTCATCCATTAGCATCTTTATATTTGAAGGGTTTATTTGTAAATATATAGTTGGTTTTTGCTTTTTTAAGTCTATGATGAGAATATTTACTTTTGTTCATTTTATTTGTATTTAGTGTAATTACCGGCATGGTTAGTTTTTTTATTGTTTGTGTGTGTGTGTGTGTGTGTGTGTGTGAGAGAGAGAGAGAGAGAGAGAGAGAGAGAGAGAGAGAGAGAGAGAGAGAGAGACCAAGCACAAGTGGGAGAGTGGCAGAGGGTGAGGGAGACACAAAATCTGAGCTATCAGCACAGAGCCCAATGCAAGGCTTAAACTCACAGGCTGTGAGACCATGACCCGAACTGAAGTTGAAGGACTTAACCAACTGAACTACCCAGGTGCCCCAGTGTGGTTAGATTTAAATATACTTCTATTTGTCTTCCATTTGTTCCATCTGTTTTGTTTCTCTTCCCACTTATCTTTTAAATTAATGCAGTATTTGTTATTATTACATTTTTATTAATTAGCATCTACTGGCCTTATCTCTGTATTTAATTTTTTATTATTTTAATTGTTCTTGCAACAACTTCCCCTGGTCTATTTAAAAATATCATATCACTTTAAATATAGAATAAGAACCATATAATGTCATACTTCCTGTTCCTTTTCTCATTTTTATGCTGCTCTTGTCAGACATTTTATTTCTGCCTGTGTTGTAAATGTCACATTATTTACCTCATTTTTGCTTTACACATTCAATTATTTATCGAAGTTATTAAAAATTGGTTTAAAATTTTCAGTTTTATTTTGCCACATATATATTAGTTCTGGCACTCTTTCTTACTTTGTGTAAATCAGGATTTTCACCTGATACTATTGTCCTCTGCTTGAGGAAATTTGTTTAACATTTCTTATTCTGTGAATATGCCAGTGATGAATTTACTCCATTTTTTAAATGTGAAATATCCTAAATATACTTTCACTTTTGAGTGATATTTTTACTAGATATGAAATTCTGACTTGAAAGATCTTTTTTAAGCACTTTAAAGATGCAATTTTATGGCCTCCTGACCTCCATCATATCTAATTCAAAGTTGCTCTTCATTATTATATTTATTCCCCTGTAATTAGTATATATTTTTCTGTGGATACTTTATGATTTTCTCTTTATTTATTGTTTGCAACAGTTTGACACTGCTATCTGCTTAGGATTTCCTAAGCTTCTCCGACCTGTGATTTAATTTCTTTCTCTAAATTTGAACATTTCCAGCCACTATTTCTCCATTTATTTCCCCACCTTTCTTTCTCCCCTCTTTTTGGGACTTTAACAACATCCATAGTAGACAATTTCATATTGTTCCACGTGTTGCTGAAACTCTGTTTAAAGATTTTAATATTTTCTTTTCTCTGGGCTTCACATTATACTGATGTGTTCACAGCTCAGTTTTTTGGTCCATTATTTTAGGTCAATTATTGAGTTATTGCTTTATATATTGTATTTTTTTAATTCCAAAATTTTCACTAGGCTATTTCTTATAGTTTTTATGTATCTCCTCAAAAAGTTAAACAGTTTACTGACTCTTTTACTGTTTTCTTTCTTTGTAATTTCTTTAAGATAGTTATAATATCTGTATTAAAGTCCTTTTCCATTAATCTAATACCCAAGTCATCTGTCAGTCTGCTTCTCCTGTCTATATTTTCTCTTGATTATTAACCACATTTCCCTGCTTCTTAGTATGTTCAGTGAATTTTTATTGTATACATGATATTGTGGATTCATGTAGACACCCTGGATTTTGTTATGCTCCTCATAATAATGTTGAAATTTTCTTGTTCTTATTGTTCAGTTTGGTTTCCATGGAAAACAATTTAATTACTAGAAGGTCATCTTGGATTGGACTTATGCCTTTCTAAAGCCAATTCCTTTTGCTGTCAGTGGTGATGGTGATGGTGGTTTGTTTGCTTAGTCCTTAGTTGTAGTCCTTGTTCTTTGGCATAGTGCTTCTGTATTTTCATGAAAAGTTCATAGTTTTTACTAAACGCCTGATCAGTCACAGATTCAGAAAATAACTGATATGCAGGATTTGGGGCTTCCTATATATTGATCATTTTATTCCATTCAAGTTCCCATCAATTTCCTGTCTTAAGTTCACACCTTTCTCTTTTGCTCAGTAATGCTATTATTCTTTTATGTCTGAGTTTTCTTCCCCAACAGCTACACAGAAAAAGCTGGTTTAATGTAGAACTGATGTAATTTACCTCTCATTTCAAAAGGCATATTTGCCTACTTTTGCTGTCCAACACTTCAAAATATTTAAAAATCTTTTTTCCAGAGTTGTAATTGTTACTGCCATTAGAGTAAGTCCAATACAAGTAACTCTAATATTACCAGAATTTGACCTTTCTTTAAAATATCAATACTAACAGAAAGTTTTGTGTGGATTTGGTTCCCTTAGTTTAGAAATGCTCAATTTATTATTTATCAGAGATACAAACTTACCTTATGTAAGATATAAGAGTAGCTTATGGTAGAAAAGATCTAACACTTATTTGTACTCTCTTGTACCAAAGGCTTGGCAAACAGTATCACCTAAGACCACATCTGTAGATAGGCAATATTTTTTCTTACCATTATATGAGACAACTAAGTTATAAATAATTGCCTCGATTTACTCAAAACCATAGTGTTTAGATGTGAGACAATTAGGATTCACGTAACTATCTAATTCTAACGTCCATAATGTTTCCATTCGTCCAAATATTTCTGCAATTTCTGGGTTTCACCATATCAAAGATGTAAATGTGCCCAACCTCCAAGCCCACCTAGTAAGTACTTCAACATATATAGGATATTGGTTTTATACTGATTTTCAAGTGTTGATTGGCAGTAGTTTGTGTGGAGCTCTGTGTTAAGAGATATTATGGTTTCTTAAAAGATTTTTGTGAAATATTAGTAATATTTACCACAGATGGGAAACTAAATGGTAAGTAATATTGCATCCTGAGAGAAAGTAACTTACTAATTTAAGTAATAAAAAAGGAAAGAAGATGACAATGGTCCTGATGGGGGTGATTTCCACAACAAACATCATTCTATTTTCTACACCTACCTTCCAGTTGGAATGAGCCCAATTTTCTGGCCAATAAAATAAGGCAATTTAAGCATGAATGCTTATCAAGGCAATCACAAGGTCAAGTTGCAAGGATTAATGGGGTAAGGAGCTTTTGCCTTTTCTCAGTGTAAAGGTTCTTCTAGGCAGTGATGCTTACAGACTACTCAATGTGGATTTGCAACCACTGTCACATAGTCCACACTAACTTTTGACAAATCCTGGAGGGAACTCTGGAGAACATAGGCTCAAATGCATCCTTTCAGATGTGATTAATCGCTTCTCTTCTACCATTTTACCATGCTCAGCACCTTCAGAAGGCTTGGAAAACCTGATAGTCTCAGTCAAGGTATATTGTAGGGACATTTATATGTATATGTGTGTGGATAGATAGATAGATAGATAGATAGATAGATAGATAGATAGATATGGACTGAATGTTTGTGTCCTTCCAAAATTCTGTGTTGAAGTCTTAATCGTCAGTATGATGGTATTGGGAGACAAACCCTTTGAGATATAGTTCATGAGGCTGGAGCACTTGTCTGATAAAAATTAGTGTTCTTATATAAACAGACAGAAAAGAGCTCCCTCTCTTTTTCTCTCTTTCCCACCCTCCATCCGCTCTCTGCTGTGAGAGAGCACAGCGAGAAGGCAGCCATCTGCAAGCAAAGAAGAGGCTCCTTAGCAGAAACTGGATCAGCAGACAACTTGATCTTGGACATCTAGCTTTCAGAACTGTGAGAAACAAGTTTCTGTTGTTTCAGTCACTTAGTCTATGGTATTTTGCCATGGCATCTCAAGCAGACTAATCTGTAGGTTTTGGTGTTATTAATAATTATATAAATTGCTAGGTTTTTTTAGCTTATTAATTGTTATCATTTTCCATATGTCATGCAAGCTTCTAAGTATCTTGCTTACCTCCATTATTTTACTCCTGATATCTCAACTCACAGGAATCACATGAACCGGTGTGTGATCTCCATTTTACAATTAAGGGAACTGAAGCACGTGATTAAGCCAATAAACTATATGCATAAGACTCAAATTCAGATGAGTTTGTAAGAAAATTTGGCTACCAGCCAGTGAATGCCCTGATACAATAGGAATTTGGACATTAGATATGAAGTATTCCCACTGGGAAGTGATGTCCCAAAGCTTCATCCTACTGGCTCAGAGCATAGGCCTTCTGATGAGAGCATGATTTTTCCTTGAGATCTCCCCAGAATCTTGTCCTAATTGTCAAGAGCTCTGGACACCTACCTGACTCCTTTCAGACCTGTTCTGGGAAACACTGGCTCCTACAACACTAGTCACTTATGGGACTCCTCAAAACAGCCAAGCTGCCTACAGGCCTGACATTGAGTATTGAGTAAGACCCGCTGTCTAAAGTCTTGTGAATGCAACTCACCTGCACAATCAGGCCTACATGCTCACACCATGGGACACCACCTTTGGCTCTGGCACTGTGGCCCACAGGGTTTGCCCACTGACAATCCCCAGGCCACACTCAATCCCAAGCGATAACATCCAAGTAACAATGATATCTTAGCAGAAATAGGTTGAGTTGTCTCATAGGACAGAAGGAAAACTTCCTCCCTCTTAATATATTACTAGTCTCAGGTACCAAGAGGTCCGACTGCAGAATGAAATCATAAATCTGGAAGCTTCATTAAAAGTCAGGCATGGAAGTCTCTGTTATGTTTGACTTCAGTTGAATGACTCCAGTGATTTTTTTTCTCTAATATCTGGAGTTTAGCCAACCACAGGACACTTGTTTTCTGTCCATTTGTAAATTAATATATCTGAAAGCAAAGATTGTCTCTGAACAAAGCAGATTCGCTTTTCTCCAAATGTAATGAAATTATGTTTGGGGAAGCTGCTGTTGATGTCCAAGAATCTTTATGAGCCCTTTAAAGTCATTGTTTTCTTCTCACAAATGAGAACTTGCTCATGCCAAGGAGTAATGAACTGGAAAACCACATGGTGACAGTTGGTTCTTAAGCTGGCCTGGGTACATAGCAAAGCTTTTTGGGGAAAGAAGATTGTGACTTCCTTACTTCTTGCTTGTTCTCTGTTTCTTATTTTTCCCTCTTTTATTCCCCTTCTTCTCTTGCCCCTCCCTACATTTTCCCTTATGCAATAAATATAGGCCTAAGAATAGACTGATCTGTCAATTTGACATTTAATAATGTGGTCAACTACTATTCATACTATTGTATGAACATGATATGTAGTCTCACTGAGTCTCAATTTTCTCATCTGTGAAATGGTGATGATATATCCCTTCCTCACCTCCTTCTTTCGAAAAGAATCTATCTTTGATTCAAGTATCCAATTCTACTCTATGCAACATCTGTAACTCGAAGGGGTGGAGAAGACCCCCACATTCAAGAGTACTTGAACCATCATGTCAGGGACGTGATGTCCCAGGGACAATAATGGTCGTCTTCTCCCTGCATAGAGGAGGGAGTTCAAAATCCAGGGCTTGTGGTCGTATAATACGGTTGCCTGTGATGTGGGATGGTAGCCCCAACCTTCGCACCTTCCTGAAGGCACGCTGCCTCAGAGATTCTACAGTCCATCAAATGGCCAGTGAGGGACCTGCCCTGAGGATGAAGCTGTCACACCAAATAGAGGCAAAACAAGAGGACACAGCTGAAGTTCGGTCCCTGATCATGCTCCATACCTACACTAGATCTGGACTTCCTGTATATGAGATAAATTCTCTTATTTTTTAAGACAGTTTGTAAGATTATTTTTTAATTTTCAAAATCATCCCCAATGTTCATAGCAGCAATGTCAACAATAGCCAAAACATGGAAGGAGCCTAAATGTCCATCACCTGACGAATGGATCAAGAAGATGTGGTATATATTCACGATGGAGTACTACATGGCAATGAGAGGGAATGACATATGGCCCTTTGTAGGAAAGTGGATGGACCTTGAGGGTGTCATGTTGAGCGAAGTAGGCCAGGCAGAGAAGGACAGAAACCATATGTTTGCACTCATAGGTCTAGCAGGAAAACAAGAGAGACCTAATGGAGAACCAGGGGGAGCGGAGGAGGGAGAGAGAGTTGGGGAGAGAGAGGGATGCAAAACTTGAGAGACTATTGAATGCTGAGAATGAACTGAGGGTTGAGGGGGAAGGGGGATGGGGGGAAAGAGGTGGTGGTGACGGTGGAGGGCACTTAAGGGGAAGAGCACTGGGTGTTGTATGGAAAACAATTTGACAATAAAATATTATGGGAAAAAAATAATCATCCTAACTGCATGTATGTGAAAATCAAATGTGATCATTTACATCCACAATTAATAGTATATGCCAGGTCCTCAAGAGGCATTCATTAACTTCCTTCCATCTAATTTAGATTTTCTCTCTTTACTCATTGTCTATCCCTTTCTTCATTCTGTAACTCAAACATACCCTGGCATTACCAAGCCTGAAAACCCACATAAAACACGAAAATATTGTTAGGATTTCTTCGTTTCCAAGAAACAAGAGAGCCATTCAATTTACTCAAAACATGGAGAGTCTAGTGTAGAGAGACACACATAAAAGGAAAACTGGATTCTCAGCCACTTGTACAAGCTCTGGTGGGTTTCAAAACATAGCTGGAGGAATCACAGTACCTCTGCGCCTCATGACCCAATGCTTTCCAAGCATTAAAACTCTTGGGTACTCTTTTTATGCCCTCAGCAGAAGAAACTTGTTCACCCACACTAACGGAACCTAGCAATTGCCTTTCTACAGATACTCCCTGTCCCAGTGGCCTCTGTCTCACTATCTCCCATTTCAACCCCAAAGACAAAAAATGTAATGGGTACATAGCTCCAGTGAGGCAAAGTTCTCAGGCCACCAACCACCTGGTGGATGGACTGTAAGAAGCCATTATTACTTCTTTAGTCCAGTAGTCTTTGACCAGAGTCCTTGTGTTACATTGTGTAAGACACAATTATCTATACACATTCAAACAATGGTCATTAATCACATACTTATGTAAGTATATTGTTATATACTATTCTCACAAATAAAATAAACACAGAACTGTCCAGGTAAAGTTGTCTTAGAGATGTCTTAGAGAGATGTGCAAATAGATACAAATCAAGTTGCAATAAAAAAAGGAAGCCAGGGAGTGAAAGTGTAGATATGTTGCGTAGGAGAGGAAAGTATACCTAATACGTGGTAAGGAGGGAATGCCACTCTAGGCCATGCTTCAGTCAAGATCTAGATGCAATGTGTAAGTGGACTACTTGAATCTTGCGGGGGGGGGGGGGAGAGGCAAGGAATATTGGAAAAAAACCTCTGTTGCAAATGTCCCAGGTCAAGAATCCACTTGATCTGCTGAAGGAACAGGCCATTGTGGTTTCAGTAATATGAGACCACAGGGAAAAGGGTAGGAGATCTGGACAGATGGTGGAGTTGGTGCCCCCCTTCCTTAGGAATGGTCTTCATGTGAAGGGAGGCAGCTGTCCCCAGAGGGGTCCAAGCTCATGTGGGCATCCTGCAGTTTGGCTTCTCTGGCAGAGGGAATGGAGATCCATGTCTTGGACTTCCAAGTCCCACAGTGAGGTCGCTCATCTCATTTCTTCCCCCTTAGTTCCCATTAAAGGAGTCAGTACTTTCTCTTTCAGTTCCTGGCACTTACCTCTGGCTCTTGTTCCTCTCACCCATCCTTTCCCTCTGAGATTCCTCGCCCTACAGCTGGAAGGATTCTCCTAGGGCAACTTGAAGACATAACACAATAATTGCATGCCTCCTACAACTAGAACACAGCTGCTGGAGGACAGGCACTTTATCTTGTTCCCAGGTGTAATCTCACAGCTTTGACTAGCAAATGAAATACAGTAGGACAGTAGGCCCTCAGGGAATCTTGGAGACTGACAGTAACCCTGTGTTCAACATAACTGTGCTTGATTCTCAGCCCCTTGTCGGTTCTAGTAGCCCCAGCTCCTGGCAAATTGGAGAAGTGCTCTTTGTCTGACCAATGGCATAGATTCCTCTCTGGAATCTTGGCAAAGTTGAATTCACCATGAGTTTAAGTTTTTATTGGGCTTCTCTGGTATTATATATATTTTTTTAAAAATTAGTACAGTCCCAATTCCTGATACAATAATGCTCCTAAAACTCTTCGGAGTGATAAGGGTGTCTTTTGTATTTTAATGAGATAACTCATGGCAGGAGGGAGACCCCATATCTTCAAGACAGGTGCTGGTTGCCATAAAGGCCAAGCCAGTGTCTGAAGATTGGAATCTTCAACCCTACTTATTGGCCTCCCCGGGAAAGGACAGAAGCTGGAGATTGAGTTAGGTCACAGTGGCCAATGGTTTAAATAATCACGTCTCTAAAACTTCTAAAGTTTTAGAGTGTGAAGATTGCTTTGGATAATATAGACATTTTAGCAATATTTGTTCTTCCAATACATGAGCATGGAATGTTTTTCCATTTATTTGTGTCTTTTTCCATTTCTTTCATAAACTTCCTATAGTTTTTAGCATAGATCTTTTACCTCTTTTATTAGATCTGTCCCTAGTTATCTTATAGTTTTTAGAGAAATTATAAATGGGAGAAATTTATTGATTTCTCTTTTTGCTGCTTCATTATTGGTGCAACCAATTTCCATATGTTGACTTTATGTCCTGTGACTTTGCTGAATTCATGTATCAGTTCTAGCAGTTTTTTGGTGGTATCTTTTGGGTTTTCCATGTAGAAAAGTATGTCTTCTGTAAAGTATTAAAGTTTTACTTTTTTCTTGCCAATTTTTATGCCTTTTATTTCTTTTTGTTGTCTGATTGCTGAAGCTAGGACCTCAAGTACTATTTTGAACAACAGTGGTGAAAGTGGACATCTCTGCCATGTTCTATCAAAATAATACCAATATTCTTTATAGACTAGGACAAATAATTCTAAAATGTGTATGGAACCAGAAAAGTCCCTGAATAGCCAAAGAAATATTGAAAAAGAAAACCAATGCTGGAGGAATTGTGATGTCACAATTCCAGACTTCAAGCTGTATTACAAATCTGTAACCATCAAGACAGTACGGTGCTGGCATAAAAACTTCTAAAGGTTGAGTTCTGGGGAGCTTCTGTGTTGGTGAACACATGGATGTGTTCTATCCTGCACCCCTCCTCCAATCCATTCTCTGATGTACCTCTTCTATTTGGCTATCCTTATGTTGTATCCATTATAGTAAACCAGTAACCATAATTGCTTTCCTGAGTTCTGTGAGTCGTCCTGGCAGATTACGGAACCTGAGAAGGGAGGTAGTGGGAAGCCCCACGTTTGTAGTTGGCTGGGTAGAAGTGTGGCTAGTCTGAGTGATTCCACTTGCAGCTGGCATCTGAAATGAAGACTGTCTTGTGTGACTGAGTCTTTAACCTTCTGGGTCTGCCTTAACTTTAGGTAGTTAGTTGTCAGAACTGAATCGAATTATTGGACACCCCAGTTGGTGTGGAATATTGAAATATTGGTTGTTGTTTGGGGAAAAAAACGACATAGTTCACAAAACATACTCTATCAGCTAAGAATTCTTAATGCTCCCCTTGTCAAAGATTTAGGATTCATCCTTGGAAGATTCTTTAGATGACTGTTGGGAGGTGTTACCTAAGAAAACCCCATCTGTAGGGATTGGAGGCAGAGAAAAGTAGGCCAGTGGCTGGGGTTGGGTTCTGAACTGCTGGGCCCAACTGAGATGTTGGTATTTGGCTCAAAGCAGCCAGAAGCCAAATAAACTAGATAGAGCTTTGGGATGGAGCCAAAAGCCACATATAAAGTGCTAAGGATCAAAGCCTGTGGAAACCGGCACCAACATGCATGGCTGTACAAGGTTGCCTCATCCAAGGGTCAGGATCTAGGCCAGGACTTGAGCCAACAGGCACCTTCTGGGACTGGGGGGATGGGGTCTAGGACAGCGGTGCTGGAAGGCTCTGCAGAGTCTTTATCTACTTTTTATCTGTTAATGAAGGCAACTGATAATCACTTAAGGAAATAGGACCATCAGACAGGTCAACCGCTGTCCTGCTCCACAGTAATGGAGAGAATTAAGATTGTCGGGAAGTAGAAGACCAAGTAAGCAGTCAACCAGAAGTCATAGATTTCCTGTAGGATAAATACAACCAGTTGTTCCTGTTCTCTGAATCATGTAAATCAAACTGCTGACAATATGTCTGCACATTGCCCACCTCTGAGAGTATTTGCCATGCCTGCACTGGGTGTGGGGAGGGGGTGTGTTTCCGGAGAAGATCTGCTTCTTCTCCAGCCTTAAGGTGTAGAGTGATGGAAGGAAACCAGTGATGCTAAGAATGTCTAAAGAAGCAGAACTGGAAGCAGAAAGGTTCTACCTTAAATTGTAATATAAAACAGCATTGTGGCTAAGCAGGTTTAAACCAGAACAAGGCTGACTAAGGTCCAATGCTGGCCCTGCTACTTCTTATCTGTGTGATTCACGCTCTAGATTAGTAGGAATATCTGCCTGTGAAGAGCCTGCCTCATTGCTGTTCGTTTAGTCTTCGTTGGTCACCTACATATAAAGCCCAACTATCAGGCTAAGGAAGCTCTGTTTCTGCTATCAGCTCTACATGTTAATCCTCCCTTTCCACTGGTTCACTGCCTCCCCTGATTCCCAAACATTATATTTAGCTCAACATGTCTATTCAAATGAGAGCTTTGATTGAAGTATCTGTAACCTCAGTGTAATGGACCAGTGGATTCTTCTAAAAACTCAGAGACTAAAGCTTCTTAGAAGAAGGAGCTCAACAGTAATCTGTATTAATAAACAGGAGTGACAGAGAGTGGACACTCCAAAGTGTGGAGTTTCACCTCCCTAGAGTCTGGAAACTGAACACAAGGGAAGAAAAGTGGCCAAGACACAAAGTTGGTCAGTTAGTTGGCAGACTCTGGAGAAAAAAGCCAAGAATCTCAATCTATTGTTTACTTCACTTTACCAAGCTGCTTTTCTATCATTGGAGGATAAACAGAACTTTTTTTTTTCAGAGAAAGAGGAAAAAAAACCCAAAAAACGAAGGCATTTCTGTTATTTTTTGTTGTTGTTATTCAATACTATAATTTTAGCACACAAGTACTTCAGAGAGGGGGAAAATGGAAAAATCACATGCCACCCATCACTCACCCTCCCCTAGGTGGCATTTATAGCCCCTCATCAGAGGCAAAATGTGGCCTATTGAGTCAGAGTCGGAATAAAACCCTTGCCATTCTCTCACTCGGTTGTCACGAAGGAACCTTTCTTCCAATGCAGGTTGCATTCGGCAAAAGTGGCTGTGTGTTTGAAATTAAATCACTCAAATATGATTGAAAACAGGATGCGTAAGGGTCCATTGGGGTTCCTACTTGAATGGGATGCCATACAAAATCAAGTTGTATTGTATTGTATGGAATGGCTTTGTATTAATGTTCAGAATAACAAGGTCCCGCTGAGAGCCCTTCACGTTTCTGAATGGTGCTTGGAGTTTGTCAAAATTTTTCAGGAAGGGATCTGCACCGCCCTGGCTGCATGAGCCATGGTTTAGGAGGGGGAAAAAAGATCGGTGAATTAAAATGACATTTTTTTTATTACTCTTACGCTTTTGAGCTGCAGTTAAATGAGAGCCTAGGGAATCTTATGCCTGTTCATTTACCTTCTCCTTCCTATTGGTGTGCAAGTCTTACTTAGCAGTGTGATGTGGCAGAGGCATCTGGGCTGTGTAGCCATGTGTCGGAGGCCAGCCTTCCTGCTCACCAGCCGTAAGTGTCTTCATCGATAAAATGAGACATAAAATTACCAGTCGTGAAATGTTGCTGCAAATAAAGAAGAGACAAGTCCTGTGGAAGACCATGGCATGTAGAAAGGTAAATAGTACAGGCACTGGGCAAGTGGGGAATGAGCCAGAGGCAAGGCAGACAGAAAACAGTCTTCTTGCTTCAGCTTACTAGGGCGCCACACCACCGTGGCGCAGAAGTGCACAGAAATGCATCCTCTAGAGCTCTGGAGGCCGTAAGTCCAAGATCAAGATGTCGGTAGATTTGGTTTCTTGAGGCCTCTCCCCTTGCAGAGGGCGGGGTCTTTTTGGCCCTCCCTCCACATGCTCTCTCAGCATATGTATATCTCCAGTGTCTCTTGGGCTCCAAATTCCCTCTCAAGGGCACCAGTAGAACTGGATTAAGGACCACTCTACCCACCTTATTTTAATATATTCTCCTTTTAAAATCTCTGCCCCCAGATACAGTCACATTCTGAGATCCTGGGGGTAAGGGCTTCAACATAGGAATTTTAAGGGGACACAGGTCCATTTGTAACAACTCTGTTCTATAAGGTTTACTTTGGAGAAAGATTTTATACAGTAAAAGCAAAATTAGATCAAAACTTCTCAAAGCAATTCCTAAACATAAAATAATTTTTAGGGGCACCTGGGTGGCTCAGTCAGTTAAGCAGCCGACTTCAGCTTAGGTCATGATCTCACAGTTTGTGAGTTTGAGCCCGGCGTCAGGCTCTGTGCTGACAGCTCAGAGCCTGCTTCGGATTCTGTGTCTCCCTCTCTCTCTGACCCTCCCTCACTCACCCTCTGCATGTCTCACTCTCAAAAATAAATAAATGTTAAAATTTGTTTAAATAATTTTTAAAACATTTTAATTTTTTTTAATTTTTAAAAAGATGGAATAAGTCAACTCTAGTCTGATAGCAGTTCAAGTTTTGGGACAGAATACAAAATAAAACAACCTGAAGATTCATGAAGCTGAACAATAACAGGTGGCTATCCACTGAAGTGAACATGGGGGTAACTTTCTATGACAGGAATGATATTTGCAGGTTTGGGAATTTTTCCCCTTCCTTCATCTCCCTGCTTTGACTCAAGGACAGGTCACACCACTAAGTGTGCATAGGCATGGAAAGGAAAACTCCTGTGGAAACCTTCTGTTTCTAGCTGGAGGATGGAGACAGTAAACTCCCACATGTCACAGAGACTGGCAAAAAGTCCCCTTCCCCTTTTTGGAAATCTGTATTTCTCTCTCAGTCATGTTCTGAGGACAGTCCTGGGAACAGAACTGAGCTGCCACCATAGCAGCCTCGCAGTCGTCCCAAACCCTGAGATGACACCCTGCTCTCTCCAAGGGGGTGCCAAAAAAAGAGGTCCATGTACTTTGGAGAAAATCCCTAGTTTCTTTCTCACCACTGTGCACTAAAGGTAGCCCCCTTACCGTTGAATTGGCCAATGGCCCAACAGGGCCAAAACCTAGAAAGAATCCTACCTTTCTGGTCAGAGGAACTGGGATTAGTGGCTTCTCGAAGCTCGTGCTGAGAAAATGCTCGAGAGCTGAGGTCTGAGAAGAGGCCACCTGTTTTCTGTGTATGAACTCTCACTAGCCCAAGATCCCCTCCTGGCGAGTGCTTGGATAAGTCGAAGCCAAAGAAGCATCACAAAGGCCCTAGGAACTGGACTGTGAAACAAACCATTGACTAAGCCCCAGACTAACCCCTGGGTGATACATGTGCACGCAGATCCAAGCACCGGAACAAAGATTTAAAACGCTGAAAACTTAACTGACATTAGTAGCACCAACCACAGGACGTAAGGGAGAACTTGCAGAGTCAGGCAAAGCAGGTAATTGCCTGTTAAAATGAGGCAGAAATCAACATTGTCCAGGGTGTTTTAGCAGAATCCAGTATCTCACAAAATAATATTCAAATATCCAGGATCCCCTCCAAAATTGGGTGATGTACAAAAACCACACACACACACACACACACACACACACACAACATCTGACCAATCTCAAAGGGCTAAGACAATCATCAAACCCGGACTCTCAAATCTACCAGATGTTGGAATTATCAGACAAAGTCTTTAAAGCAACTGTTCTAAAATCATCCCTTAAGCAAAGATGAACACTCTTGAAAAAAAAATAAAGATAAAATTCTGAGCAGAAGAAAATAGAAATGATAAAAAGGAACGAAACAGACATTTATAACTGAGAAATTCAATACAGAAAATAAAAGGATTCACTGAACAGTGTCCATAGCAGAAAGGAGATGAAATAGAAAACAATTAGTGTACTTGAAGCTAGCGAGAAATCCCACAGTCTGAAGAACAGAGAGAAAAGTTTCAAAATGAACAGAGATTCAGGGACCAATGGAAAAGTTTTAAGGGTGTGAGTTCGTGCCATTGGAACACTAGAAGAAGAGAAATCAACATGGAAATAAATTTTTGATGAAACTATGGTTATAAAGTCACCCTAAGTTCTGAGACATAGATTTCTGGATTCAGGAAGTTCAGCAAGTCTGGAACAAGATAAACTGAAAGAAAACCATGCTGAGAAATGTGGCTTAAAGTGCTGAAAACTGAACATAAACTCAACACCCAAAAAACAAATAATGCAATTAAAACTCAGCAGAAGACATGAACAGACATTTTTCCAAAGAAGACGTACAGATGGCCAATAGACTTTTAAAAAGATGCTCAACATCACTCATCACCAGGAAAATGCAAATTAAAACCACAATGAGACACCACCTCGCATCTGTCAGAAAGGCTAAACTCAACAACACAGGAAAGAACAGGTGCTGGGAAGGATGCAGAGAAAGGGGGACCCTCTTATGCTGTTTGTGGGAGTGCAAACCGGTGCAGCCGCTCTGGAAAGTAGTATGGAGTTTGGTCAAAAAGCTAAAAATAGAACTACCCTACAGTCTCGCTACTGCACTCATGGGTATTTACCCCCCAAAATACAAAACACTAATTCAAAGGGATACATGCAGCTATGTTTATTGAAGTATTATCTACCATACAAATTATGGAAACAGGCCGAGTGTGTGTGTGTGTATGTGTGCATGTGTGGGCATGTGTGTATGAATATTACTCATCCATAAAAAAAGAATGAAATCTTTCCATGAGCAACAACATGGATGGAGCTATCGAGTATTATGCCAAATGAAATAACTCAGTCAGAGAAAGGCAAATACCATATGACTTCACTCATGTGTGTAACTTAAGAAACAAAACAAACAAATAAGTGGGGGGGAGAAAGAGAGGAGGCAAACCAAGAAACAGACCCTTAACTACCAGAGAACATACTGACGGTTACAGAGGGGAGGTGGGCAGGGGATGGGTTAAATGGGTGATGGGGGTTAAGGATCACACTTGTTGTGATAAGCGGCAGGTGATATATGGAAGTGCTAAATCCCTAAATGACACCTGAAATTAATATTACACTGGCTGTTAATTAAAGGGAATTTAAATAAAAGCTTTAAAAAGTAGTAACAAAACAAATCAAAAGAACAATAAGCCAAACAAAACAATACAAAATGCTGAAAACTGAAGACACATTACAAAAAAAAAAAAAAAAGGGGAATCTCTAGGGCAGTTATAAAGGGAAATAAGTACATAACAAAAAATTAAAGAAGAGTGAATTTTTCATTGGAAATCATGGAGCAACTTTTAATCTTTAATTTCAAATGTACTGGGTTCTGTATACTTTGCTATGTCACACTCGGGAATGATATCAGAACTAGAAAGCAGTACAATAGCCATTTGTTAAATGTTGAAAGAAAAGAACTATCTACCTAGAATTTCACATCTAACAAAAACACCCACCAGGAATAAAGAAAAAATAGAGATGTTCCCAGATAAAGGTAAGCTAAGAGAATGTGTCATCAGTAAATATTCTTTAAAAGGAATGCTAAAGAAAATTGTTTATAGTAACAGCCAAAGATTGATGTTAGGAGAAAACGTGGAGCTGCAGAAATGGAAAATATTTGAGTGTATAGCACAGTGTTTTTATTCATTTAAATTACTTATGTTATGAATGCAGGTTGAACATAGAAATTGTAGTGTTATTTCAATATAGATGTAATGCATACAGCAAATCTAAAATAAAGTGGGGAAGGCAAAAGGTTAAATATGGTCATAAGTAAAATCTCTAACTATGTAGTAATTACATTGTGGGTAAGGGTGTAGGACTTGTCAGTCAGAGAGTAATGTTTATGTGTAATGTGAGATCAAACAAATGAATAATTATTTTGGCATAATTGGAAAGTGGCATTTTTGTCACAGCACTAAATACCAAAGAAATTTGGTAAAAGCCACTCTAATAAAGACCAAAGAATAGTTTACTGATAAAAATAAAGATTCAAAAAACAAAAAGAACTAGATACTCAGAAAAGGAACAGAACATGTAAGAAGAAACCAAACATAAATTATAAAAGTAAAAATTAGAACTGTAATATTCAAACCTCAAGGGATAAGTCATATCAGGTGCATTGGTGAGCTGGATGGCAGATGTTATATGACCTGTGTAATTGGCAATAACAGCAGTCAATTGAGTCAGAGCAGAGAACAGATAATCATGTCTTTAAATTGCTGGACAGAGGAAGAGTCTATCAGGAATTCTATAACCAGCCAAACTGTCATGCAAGTGTGAAAGTGAAATAAATGCCTTCCAGACAAATAAGAATATGCTATAAATAGAACCTTGTTGAATGAATAACTAACAGGTACATGTTAGAAGGGCGCACACACACACATCCAGAAACAATATGATATTAAATTTTGAATGATAATATTTAAAATGACAGTCTTTCTCTCAATCCAGAAATGAGGAAAGATACTGCTTTTTATTTTTGAATCCATTTAATCAAATATAAAAGATGATATAAGCATGGCAATAGAATGGCTAAGTTATAGCTTAGAAAGAGAAAAAGGAAATAGAAAATATTTCATCCATCCAATAAAAGGACAGAAAGAAAAAAATTTAAACCATAATAAATAGAATACATAAAATAAAAAATTATAAATAAATCCTAATATGTCAGTAGTCTCACTAAATGTAAATGTTTAACTTTTCAATTTAAAAGATAAATTGTCAGATTGGATGAGAGAGAGAAATATAATCACTAATTAAACTTGGAAGTATAAGGATGAGAAAATATGTTAGGCAAAACTAACCAAAAGAAAGATGGTGTAGCTATTTTAATATCAAGAAAGTAAACTGAAATCCAAAAGTATTGTAGGGAACAAGATTGCATCAAGAAGGTGTTGCAATTCAGAATGTACATATATCCAATTATATATCTTCAAATTATATAAAAGAAATGACAGAATTGCAATAAAAGCTGGAGAATCTAACATCATAGCAGGAGAAATTAATATACCTCTTCTAGTAACTGATGTCTCAGGAACAAAATAATGAAGATCTAGAATATTTAAACAATATAATTACTGAGTGCGATATAATGAAATACATAGAAACTTGTACCCTCAAAACTAGGGAGGAAGTGTTCATTTTGAGTATGCATGAAGACTGTACAAAAATTGATCATTTCCTAGACCACAGATCCCCAGTGTTTGCCAGGATGTGGAGCCCAGGAATCTTCTATGCCTTAACAGTTCATGGCTCTATTGGAAGAGCCATTTTAAAGAATAACTTGGCAATAGCTAATAAAACTAGAAAATCATATGCCCTAGGCATCACTATTTCCACTTTTTTAAGAAAATTCTTAAGAAAATTTTTATTCATTGTGCAAGGATTCATATACAAGGGTCATACTACAGCACTGTTTGAAATGGTCAAAAATTGGAAATACTCTAAATGTCCATGAACCAGAGACTGGATAAGTAAATTGAGTCATATCCTACAGTGTAATATCATCCCACCATTAAAGATGTTAAGATTAATGCACTAGAGCTTCATGAATCAACATGGATTGATCACAAAAACATCCCAGTCCAAATTCCTTTTCCAAAACCTTGGGGGCCAGATGTGTTTTAGAATTTTTTTTCAATTTCAGAGAAACTTAGATCTATATTTTGATAACACCCCCGGCAGAATCTGGGCCAGCAGTATAAAATCAATGTACTAATGTACTAATATTTCTATAGAAAAAAACATGAATATTGAATAGCTACACATCAGTTTCAGACCTGTTTTGCCACCTAACGGGTTCAGATTAAGACAGATTTTCCTGCCAAATACATAATGGAGGAAAGCTTGGGTTTTCAGGCCATTTGTTCTTTTGGTCTTTCATAGAGATTCTTGCCTTATATTCGATGAAAAATAGTTGCAAAAACAGGCAACCACTATGATAACATATGTATAAATTTTAAAACACGCTTAACAACACATCTTCTATGGCAACAGGCATATTTAGTCATTCATAAAAATTACTCAAGGGACTGATAATTGCCATGTTGAGGAGAATATTTACTTTGGAGAGAAAAGGAAATGAGATTAGTGAAGAAGACCAGGAGAGTTCAACTATATTTGTAGTGCCATGCTCTTGTTGTTTACAAAATAGATGGGGAGGAGGTCTTTGTACAAACTAAGTTACTAAAAGGAAAAGAAGTATTTAACCCAATGCAAAGAGTAGTAAAGGAGTCTCCAGCCAGAGAGAAAAGAATATGAATGTCTCTAAGGTGTACAGAACATGACATTGTCCAAGACCACAAGGTGACTCTGTGGCTGGGGAACAGGCTCCTTGTTGGATGGGGAAGATGTAGAGATGAAGGTGGAGATGGAAGGGTAGTTGTGCTTTCAGTTGCCTCTGCCATCTTGCAGGTGGACCGGAGCCAGGAAATGGTATGACCCAATCTGTGGTTTCCAATGGTTACACTTGGAGCAAAGGCATGACAGGCTATAGAGATACAGACTGGAGACAGTGACTGTCACTTAAGTACTTCTGGGCTGCAAACACTTTGATACACATCCTCCTTTGGGATCTTCCAAAAATTACTCTGGCATAGGCCAGGGAAAGTACTATTTTTACATTTTGATGGGAGAAAAATCAAATCATCAAGGTCATAAGACCTGTTCAGTGTCATGATGAGGAAAGAAGTAAATTCCAGGCTTCTGATGGGATACTTACAATCTTCTGTTTTCTTCCCCAAGAGTTGTCATCCCAACAGGAGGGCAAAGGAATAATCAGTGATGTTTTTGAAATACTTTTTTCCTGATTGTCAAAAACTATGGTTTATTTATTTTTTTTTTGGCCTCCAAAAAGTGACAGAACAGATTCAATTGTTGAAAGGTTTGGATAGGAAACCCTTGAAAGAAGCAAGCTCTTTGGGCAGAACTTTCACTGGTAGAAAGAGAAAGGTAGTAGGGCAGCAAAGGACCCAGGGCCTACCTACTCTGTGTCCCTCGTTTGTGCAAAGGGCAAACCCAGGTGCAGGGGAAAGAAGTGAGGAGGCCAAGTTGGGTTTAGAATTGGATGTGTTTATTCCAAGTGTTGGGTTCCTCTCCAATTTTTCTCTTGGTCAATAGATGGAGCTTGTAGGGAACGAACAAAAGTGGAAGAAATATGGTCTTATGCTAGGTAAGAAAGTAACAGCAGAGACATTAGAAGAACAGGTGGTATTAAACATAAGAATGAGGACTCCCTACATCATTTAATAGATTTAAGATCAGAGATTTATATACAAGATTATGTGTGTGCACAAAAATGAACAGAAGTTCATCAGAGTGTGGTGGAGGACAGATTCAAGTCCAACACCATTCTAAAAAAGTATCCTCTCAGGTCTTTTTTATTTTTTAAATTTTTTTTGAAAAAGAGAGAGAGGGAGGGGGAGAGAGAGATAGAATGAGAGAGAGAGAGAAGACAAGCAGGGCAAAAGCAAAGAGAGAGGGAGAAAGAAGATCTGAAGCTGGCTCCATGCTGTCAGCACAGAGCCCAATGTGGGGCTCAAACTCACGAAGTGTGAGCTGAAGTCGGCCACTCAATAGACTGAGCCACCCAGGCACTCTTCCAAGACCTTCTTTAAAACAAAAATGCTTTGGAACGCAACTCTCCATTTAAGGATTGAAAATCTCTGAAGAATAGATTCTATACATTGAGGAATAAAAGACAGCCTTTAAAATTGATTGGATAGAGTGATTTTAGATCAATCACGAACAACTGACAAATTATGAAGCTTTAACCTTAGCTGCCAGTTTTCCCTTTAAGAGCTGAGGCATTGAGTATAATGAACGCCCAAATGGTCAGTTCAGTGCATCATACTGAAAATGTCCCAAGTGCCATTTTGTTTTCCTCATGAACCCATTTTCTCAACCTGCAGGCTTAGCAACACAGCCTCAAAACTGTGTAGGGATGTATATTCACAGCTGATATTTATCACCTATTTCAGGCCAGACACTCTGAAATATAACAGGGCAAGTGTCTACCAAGGAGTCCTTGGACAGCAGTCCCAAACCACAAAGCACCTGCAGTTCATGAAGGACAAGCCAGTACCTGGGAAGAGACGAAGGAAGGACAAATGGAAGGCAGCAGGTACTTACCAAGCACCTTCTCAGTGCCTGCCCTTTCCCAGCTCTGGGACAGGACCACCTTTGTTCTGTTCTTCTTTTCCTTCCTTTTCTGCATGCCCTCCCTGTCCAACCTTTGCTGTCTGTCTGCCCCCCAGGCCTGGCTATAGTGTTGGCAGAACCCCTCAACTCCCTTTCCTTTGTTGTCTTTAAAGGGAGTTCTGAAAACTCTTCTCACTTTGAAGACACAGTGAACAAAAATGGAGACTATGAGGATGCAACAAAATGATGCCCAAATTTCCCTCACACAAAACAACTATAGTGTCCTCTTTCTGTGAGCCAGCTATTGCTTCAGTGCCATATTCCAACATCCATGAATGTCAGAAAGGCCAGCGACCTTTTTCATTTGGAGACCTGAAAAGATAATTTAAGTCACACATCCTGAATAATGAAGAGATATTAAGCCTTTCCTCTGGGGAGTATTATAAATAATATTCTTTGTTTATTCAGTTGTACAAAACATGTTCAAACTATGAAGTTTTAATATCTGCACCGAGCAAAGGTTACTGCAGAGGCATAATATCGAGTTTATATATGAAACAGACACATTTCTAGGTGTAAGTCTATTTCCTAGTGTCAGAGACCTACTCTTTCCTGACTCCTGCAAGACTTAATGTTTCTTCTATTCCTTCCTCTTCTTTCTATCCTTCCTTTCCTTTCTCTCCCTCCCTTCCTCTTCCTTTTCCTCCTCCTTCTCTTCCTTCTTCTCCCTTCTGTCCCTCTTCTTCCTCTACTTCTTACCATTCCTCCTCCTCTTCCTCTCCTCCTTCTCCTTCCTTGATTTTATTATCCATTTCTGAGTTGCTAGTATATTCATTTACTCACTTTAAAAAAATGATGTTGCTTAAAAATCCAGGATGATTGATATTCTGTATGTCATGTGTTTTGAATAGCATTGAATGTGAATGCCCTGCATAAAAGATGTTCTGGATTTGTCCTTCTGATTTTCACACAATAGCATTTTAAGATTTCTGTGAATCTTCTTCTAAAAGCAACTGTGTTTAAGAACCCCACCTCTGTGGAAATGAATACAACAGCAAAGAAAGAGGGAGTGAGGGAACAGTGGAGTTGGAGGGTTCTTTTCATTATTCTGATCTTTTATCACTGTGGCAATGTCATGGGGAGGAGCAAATCTCCGGATGCCCAGGTGTGGTTTGGAATCAGTCCCTAGGCACTTTTAGTTTTTGGCCTAAGGTCATTCTGAATATTGAGAGGGGCCTACTAATTCTGTAATGCCTGTGCTGGCATGTGCTGGAGAAGGAGAAGGGAATGGGTGAGGCAGAGGGGAGGCGAAGTGAGTGATAAAGCAGTGACGTCTGGGAGAAGCCAAGGAAGCCAAGGCAAGCTGTACCCACAGCTGATGCAGCTGACCGTACCCAAGTGTGGTTGGGGTTGGAGTCAGTGACCCCCAAATCCCAAAATGCCTGTGCCTGCAATTCCATAGGCTGAGCAAAAGCCTAGGCATCAATGACAGAGTATGAGATTGAAGAATCAAACCATGAATTTACATGGGATGCCCTTCAGCCGAACTAGAGGGATAATGTAACTTCTCCAGAACAGTAGCCAAGTGGAACCCAACATTTCTGGGTCTTGCATGAGTTACCACGGGGCCGGCAAGTGAGAATCAGCAAGGGCCTTTTCTGGTAGACACAGAATAACACCCCTCCTCAAAGATATTCATGCCTTATCCTGGAAATCTGTGAACATGGTGCCCTACGTGGCAAAGAGGACTTTGCAGATGTGACTAAATTAATAATCTTTAAATGGGAAAAAAAAAAGTCTGGAATACCCAAGGGAGCCCAATGTAGTGATGGGTTCTGAGTAGGGAAGCAAGAGGCTCAGAAGAGGCAGTTGATGTGACCATGGGAGTAGAGGGTGCCGAGATGTGGGAAGCAGGCAGGTCGGAGCAATGTCATTGCTGGAAAGGGCCACAGGGCCGGGAATGCGCACCTCCTCCGGGAGCCAGGAAAGGGAAGGGACGCGACCTCCCTCAGAATTCCCACATAAAGAGTGTTGTGCCATCACCTTCATTTCAGGACTTCAGACCTCCAGAACTGTAAGATAATAAAGGTGTGTTGTTTTGAGCTACTAAGTTTGTGGTAATTTGTGACCATAATCCTAGAAACTTTCTTGCCCCTTCTCCAGATTTTTGTTCTGAGGCCCCTTTCTTTGACACAGCGGCTGAAAAGTTTTAGTGGATGCAAAGGATGGGTAATGTTTTCCTTGACACTTCAATCTCCCTTTCCCTGAAATTGGATTGTCTTCAGGTGTCATGTCCCACACTGAAACCACTGCACACCGCTGGCCTGCCTTACACCTCTGTCAGACCTCGATTAAGATGATTAGCTGGATTCCCAAAATAACACATCCCTGGGAAAAGACCCTAAAGATCCGTCATGCTCACCTTTTACAATCATCTTGCCTTTTACGTCCCTGTGATCCTCTTCTCCCAACTATCAGAGCATGTTTGCAAAATCTGGAGTGCAGAAGCGTTTGCCCACCCCCTCCCCACAAGCTACAATGGGGGGCAGTATGTGAGGGGGAATAGGAGAGAAACCATCCATTTTGGCTCTGTGCTTAACTATTGGCATCTTGGCTCAAAGCCAATGCATTCAGCTTATAATAATAACTGGCAGGGATCCAGAGCCTTTTAGAAAATAAGAAAGAAAGGTAGAAAAGAATTAAGCAAAGAGGAGAGGAAAGAAAAAAGAAATCCAAGTGGAAAGAAGAAACCCAGCAAAAGAAGGCCGGCAAAATCATATTGTTGATTTTTTTCTTTAAAAAAATAAAAGAAAGAAAGAAAGAAAAAACACATACGACATACTTTCTAAAAAACATCTGTTTTAATCATACTCTGTAGCCTGTAATTAAATTTAAGTGAACATCTTACCTTTCCTGCCTTCTGAAATCAGAATGTAAACATATTCAGCTTTATGGTGGATACCACAAAAATGAAACAACAAAGCCAAAAATAAATAAATAAACCAAAATGATCTGGTCATGAGCATGAATTTTGCTGATGTGACTCATAGACCAGGGTCCTAGGTCCAACCCTGGTCTTTACTAAGCTCAGGAAACATGCCTCACTGATAGGAGGGCAGAGGCTGTGAGAGAGGAAGTGGTGGCCCGAGCAGTGGATGGGGACACGGGGGCGGGGAAGGACAGAAGGACAGATGCAAGAATTAAGCATCTCTAGGGCCGCTTGGGTGGCTCAGTCGGTTGAGTGTCCCACTTCAGCTCAAGTCATGATATCACGGTTCCTGGGTTCGAGCCCTGCGTCAGGCTCTGTGCTGACAGCTCAGAGCCTAGATCCTGCTACGGATCCTGTGTCTCCCTCTCTCTCTGACCTTCCCTGCTCATGCTCTGTCTCTCTGTCTCTCAAAAATAAATAAATGTTAAAAAAAAAAAGAACTAAGTATCTCTGTCAGACACCATGCTAGGCACGTCTCACACACACACGTAGACAAGGAACCCTCGCAGCCATCCAGTCCAGGAGACAAGGGTGCTCTCCATTGTCCACGGAGGACAGTGGAGCTCAAAGTGAAGGAGGACTTTCCTATCCTGCCCAACAAATGATGCATGCAGCCCATCTGAGCCCAGAAATAAAGCCCTGACTTTTCACCTGCACTTCCCATTGACACTGGTGGCATTTTTCAGCCTCACTCTGTTTTGTAGACTGTTCAAGAGTCAAGAAATGACACACTCAGATGCTCTGCTGTGTTGGAAAAAATGAAAGACCCAAAAACTCAAAGTCCCTATATGACTTATAGGGTTGGACATAAAAATAAAATACCCACCTCCCTTCCCCCTGGAAACCCTAAAAACTGCCGACAGCCTAGCAGTTTCCTTAACTGGCTAATGTCATCTGGCCGTGTAGGAGTGTGACTAAAAGGAGCAAGTCATTTCATCTGGAGAAATGAAGTTAAACAGGCATATGATGGGGGGAAAGAAGGAAAAGAGAGGCAGAGCGAAACAGTGTGAGTGAAAGCTATCTGTAATAACAGCAACATTAATAACAAAGACTGACAGAGTCTGGCTGGAAGATTGGTAATTTCCATTTATGTAAAGGTTATCGGAGCGCCAGGTGTTTTATATGTCCATGTGATGTTGTCTTTCGACTTTAACTCTGTAGTTTGCTTTGGCTGAACTAGAGTATGTATCCCAGGATGTGGATAATTATTATATTTTTGCAGTGAAAGTGCGCTATTTTGTTGAGGTCCTTAGAGAAGGTGACAATAAGAAACCACAGATAGAAGCTAAGTTGGATTTCCCTGGGCCATAGCGGGAAGATTCCCAGTTGGGGACTCAGGGATGTAAATCCTAGCCTGACAAAGCACAAATGCCTGGGACGAGTATGGGAAGGTCACTTTCGCTGTTGAGACCCCCAGACTCTTCATTTTTAGGTGATTCATTGATGGCTGAGTGTGAATGCCCATGGGGCATGCATTGCCCACAGAACTGGAAAAGATGGGCACCCATCCTTCAATGCACCCCTCCCTGGAAAAGACAGGTGCCCACAGTGAAAATGAGAACCACCCATCTGAAACACACAGCCTTGAGAGGAGAGGCTGGAGAGAGGCATGGCTTTACTGAGGGCCAGGCCTGAGCTGGGTTCTTTATGATCACTTGCTGGTTCCCACAACTACTTTGAGAAGTGAATACTAACCATTTCTTTAAATGTGAAGACTGAGGCCCAAAGGGACTGGATGATTTGTCCAATTTCAAAGAGATGTGATGTATCTGAGCTGAAATTCAAACCCAGAACTGAGTCTAACGTGTCTGTTCTCTGTAACTACAAATCTTGCCTCAAACTGGAAACTAGGGCTGTCTCCACCCTGGGTTGTAGATCTGAAGGCGAAAGCCCATCAGGAAGCAGCCAGCTTCAGAGAAGGAAGGAAGACTCGCAGCCCCATGGACTCAGGTAAAGCTGGCCAGCCCTGAGAATGAACGAGTCTCATCCCTGCCAGGGGCTCCCCTGAGGGCCAGGGTCTATGGGAGTCTCCCCTCCTTGTGGCCTGGTCTCCTGCTCTGATCAGTGAAGTACTTGACCTAGAGATGTTCTAAATCCTTGGTACTCTCACCATGGTACTTGGGACCCTCAGTGTCAGCATCCCTTGGAGCTTTGGAGAAGCTCAGAATCCTGGGTCCCGGCTCAGATCTGGTGGATCAGATTCTACATTTTAACAGCATCTCAGGGTAATGCATGAGCACTTTAGGGTTTGAGAAGCTCTGTGATGTAGCTCCTTCCACACCGACAGAGGCTACTGTCAGAAGGAGAAAGGGAAGGAGAGGAAGACAAGGAAAGGAAGAGGGAAACATTGAGTAACAGTGAAGAGAGACAGATGACAGAATAAAAGACTCTTCCAGAAGTTGGAAATGCAGAGAAAGGACATGGAGCAGAAAGATGCAGGAGAAGGGAGAGGAGAGAAAGAGGCAGAAGAATAGAAAGGAAAGAGAAAGATAGGGAGAGAGAAGGAGAGAAGGTAATAAAGGAGGGGGAGACCTTGCCCAGGGCCCGGCTCTCAAGCAGCTGATGTCAGGATGGGCACCCAGCTGCCCTGTGTGGCAGGGAGAGGTGGACAGAGATGCACCAGAAGCATCTTGGGCTGGTAGTCAAGTTCAGACAGCAGTCTCTTCTCCCATGCCCAGCTTGGCGACTTTTATGCTGCTTCAGAGCAGCTCATTTGTGTGGCAGATTAATCACTCAAGCAGGTTCTACTGTTAATGAGAAAAATCACCATCATCCATTCCTTCCACATGCACGCACCCTATTCTGGGATGTGCCCAGTTATAAATTAGCCATTTCCATTATTAATTTTTCCTGAATGACTCATGCTTCAGGAACTCAGCATCAGCCTGAGTCTGGGAGAGTTCGATTTCTGTGGTCATCTGCCTTCTTGCAGCCCGACCAGTTAACCTTGCAGACGCGACAGAAGGCGCTGGGAGGGGGCAGAGATCATCCCACAAACCACCTTGGAGAAGGCTCTGGCGAAGCCCAGCAGTGCCGGGGTCACATCCTGAAGGCAAGCTGGGTTGGGCAAAGAAGCGGAGATGAGGTTTGAAATCTATTCCTCTTCCTGGTTTTACAGGCCAGGTACATAGGTGAGGAAATGGCCCCATTAAACCTTCTGGAAGTATCCCGGAAAAGGGTTAGTGGACTTTCTGTTTATTCATCCACCAAACCAAGCCATCTCTTTTTTCCTTCCAGCTTCAGATCCTGGAGGAACATGAGGACGAAGGGAAGGATGAACCTCAGGTTTGTTCATCCGCTTTCAGTCAAGAACTTGGACAGATATTTGATCTGCTTTTTACTCAAATGTCTACTGAGGAAAGTGATGCTCATCCACAACCTTGTTGCAAAAATGGAAAAGAATCCAAGTTTTAATGAAATTTTAAAAACTTGTCAAACTGAGTTTTCAAATTGAGTTAATGGAGCTTAGTGGCTCAGCTGAGTGAGGGTCTGACTTCAGCTCAGCTCATGATTTTGCAGGTTGAGAGTTTGAGCCCTGTGTAGGGCTCTCTGCAGTCAGAGCAGAGCTGCTAGGGATCCTCTGTCCCCGCCTCTCTCTGCCCCTCCCCTCCTCTCTCCCTCCGTCACTGTCAAAATAAATAAATAAACTTTTAAAAGTTGGGGGTATTAAGGGTATTAAGAATGTCCTAAAATAAATGTTATTAAAATATTGGAAGTAGTTTTGGCATAGAGAAATCAGAGATTTCTCGTGTCTTAATGCAAGGTTCTGGAAAAGGGGATTCGCCTATTTTTTTTTAATTTTTAATATCTATTTATTTTTGAGAGAGAGAGAGAGAGAGACAGGGTGTGAGTGGGGGAAGGCAGAAAGAGCAGGAGACACAGAATCTGAAGCAGATTCCAGGTTCTGAGCTAGATGTCAGCACAGAGCCCGATGCTGGGCTCAAACTCACAAACCTTTAGATCATGACCTGAGCTGAAGTTGGACACTTAACTGATTGAGCCACCCAGGCGCCCCTAAGGATTCACCTGTTTAAAAATTTTAATATGAAGATGGGCGCCTGAGTGGCTAAGTCGGCTGAGACTTTGACTTCAGCTCAGGTCATCATCTCACAATTCGTGAGGTCGAGCCTCACATTGGGCTCTGTGCTGACAGCTCAGAGCCTGGAGCCTGCCTCGGATTCTGTGTCTCCCTCTCTCTGCCCCTGCCCTACTCTCTCTCTCTCTCTCTCTCTCTCTCTCTCTCTGTCTCAAAAATAAACATTAAGAATTTTAAAAATATATTAAAATATGAAGATAGGAATAATTTAGAGAAAATTTTCAAAACGCATGGTTACTTTAAGTTGTATAAGGATGAAGATTCCGGAAAAGCTGAAGATCTGAAGCAGGCGCCCTGCGGTTTTCACTTTTGCGTGGGGTCTACTAACTGGCTATAAGAAGATGCAAAGCACAGACGTGAACCCTTCAGATTCAGATTTTATTTCAAGTAAAAACCTATATCGGCTGTGAGTTTTGAAGACAAAGTTCTTGAGAATGGAGGATGTTAGGGACCATTTGGCCCCCACGGAAGGCCTCCTCCGTGCCCTGCTCTGTGAACCCACCTTCCCTGCTCTCCTGCTGCACTCACACTGCTATGGACCCAGCATTCCTGCCTTCCTAAATTATTTTAAATTTTGTATTACATTTATTTATTTTTGAGAGACGGAGTGAGACAGAGAGCGAGCAGGGGAGGGGCAGAGAGAGAGAGGAGACACAGAATCTGAAGCAGGCTCCATGCTCCAAGCAAGCGTTCAGCAGAGCCCGATGCAGGGCTCGAACCCTCGGACTGTGAAGTCATGATTTCATGACCTGAACTGAAGTCGGACCCTCAACCAACTGAGCCCCCCAGGAGCCCCCCAGGAACCCCCCTTCCAAAATTCTTATGCTGAAACTACCTCCCATTTGAGGGGCTTTGGAGGTGGAACCTTTGGGACGTGATCAGGCTCCGCAAGTGAGTGGTATTTCCACTCATACAGAGGGGCCCCCAGAGCCTTCTTGCCTGAGTGAAGACACAAGGTGAGGCCACCAGCCTGCATCTCAGAACAGGGTGCTGCCAGCACCCCACCTCGTCGGCACCCTGACCCCGAACCGTGAGAAATACGCATCTGGTGTTCACAAGCCAGGGGTCCCTGGTACTCTGTCTTGGTGGCCCAAAGGGGATAAGGACACAATGCAGCTTATGTCCTCTTTCTTACCTCCTGACCTTTTCAATTCGGCTTGCCACCTCATAGTGCTTTTATCTTTTCCTACTTGGGAAACTTCAAATTTCCATCAAGATCCTGCATAAACATTACCTTCTCTGAATGCAGTTGGTTCCTTCCACTCACACACGTGAATAGGGCTTCCCTAGGGCTAAGGGCTGTGACCTTGCCTGGGGAAAGACCAAGGCCTTTTTGGGCTCAGACCACTGAGCTCTCCGTGCACTGAGGAGAACCTAGGGCCATTCCCCGGGGCTCTGTTTGTCAGCTCAGATCCCTTTGAAGAGAAAATGTGTCTCCTCCTCTCTATTCCCTCCAGGGTCGAAATAATTTATATACAGGGTCTGTATTTATGAATACTGTGGAAATAACTGCTGTATTAACAACCTTCCAATCAGTTGTGTCTCTTCCAATCCAGCTGGCTTGGCTTTCATGTATTTGTTTCCTTATCTGGTTTTGTTTGTAAGGGAAGGAAGGCTGAGCCAGCTCATCAATTGCAGGTACCATTTCAGGGGTGAAAGGACCTTCACCCAACATTTTTTTTAATCCCCAGACTGCTGTGTGCAGAATAATGTACAATCAACAGGATCAACAAATTTACCCACTGCCTATGTTCTTTAAGATAACACAGGTGAGGTGGTTTGGTGGGTGGGGCGAGATCCTGCAAAAGAGGGTCACTCCCCCACCTCTCGGACCTCCTGTCCGTTCAATTCCAAAAGCCAAATGCTAGTCACAATTATTTGGCCATAAATTGCGAGCTCTCCCCTTGAAGGCTGTGATTGCAGTGGTGTTTTGTGCGTGTTGCTTGGTGTGAGATCCCAGATAGATCACATTTTCACACTTGCCCATCTGCCGCTGCCTGAGAGCCACTCAGTCATACTCTTTTGAGTCCTGGCGGCTGGAAGAATATATTTTGAAAATGAAGTAGGAACAAAAGATGACTGAGCCCCCTCCCCAGCCTCTGCCAGGCCAGGTCAGAGGCAGAGGCAAGGCCATGAACTTGGGTCCCTGGCTGACCTCCCCTCCTCCCACCCCTGGCCTGAGGATCATTTGGAAACAAACAGACAAATAAACAAACAAACTTAGCAAAACCTTTGCTCCCTTGTGGTTGCAGCGGAATTTATTCAGATACTCTGAGAAGGAAGCCTGAGTGACTTGGGAGCCTCACATGAATTGTCATTTTCGTTTCCATTTGGTTTCAGTAATTATGCTTTTGACATTGCAACACATCATCTTGAAACCATGCCTGCTTTGTTCTCCCTCACAGGCAAGTGGCTCAGAGATGTTCTAGGAGGGGACCCAGGTCCCCAAGGAAGAGAAGAGGAGACACACAGCTCTCAGACGGCGGCGGACAAGGATAGACAGGGGCTTCAAGTCCTGACAGTGACATCCAGAAACAAATGATTAGGAGGCAAGAATCACTGGACTCCGAACCGTCACGCCCAAACAGGAGTCAGCTGTCCTTTGTACCTTTGGCTGAGATGACCTTTTATCCTAAATCAAACTCCACAGCCTGGTTTGTTGTTGTTGTTGTTCTTTCCTCTTTTTCTCTCTCCTTTGTTAGTTCAGTTAATGCTAAAACAGATAAATAGGAAGCCAGCAAGCAACACCTTGCTGGGGTTCGCTCCCTCTCCCATGCTGCCATTGGATGTTTTGGTTGATGTAGAAAGAACACAGGTTTGGGGCGCCTGGGTGGCTCAGTCGGTTGAGCATCCAACTTCAGCTCAGGTCATGATCTCAGGGTTCGTGGGTTCGGGACCCGTGTTGGGCTCTGTGCTGACAGCTCGGAGCCTGGAGTCTGTCTTTGGATTCTGTGTGTCTCTCTCTCTTTCTGACCTTCCCCTGCTCATGCTGTCTGTCTGTCTGTCTGTCTGTCTGTCTCTCTCTCTCTCTCTCTCTCAAAAGTAAATAAAACATTAAAAATAATTAAGAAAGAGCTCAGGCTTTAGGCTCCAAGGTGGGTCCCATCCCTCACCCACTCTTCCACAAAGAAGCTGTGTGACTTAGGGCAGGTTGACTGCCCTTCGGCTGCTGCTTTTTATTTGTTCATTAGTAAAATGGAGGTAGTAAAGCTGCTTTCCTAGGGTTCTTGAGCTGATTAATGAGAGATCAGCAAAGTGTGTTTAGCACCATGCCTCTCGCAGGGTAACGCTGCAGAACGTGGGTCCTGTTTTCATCCGTGTTCTCAACTTACATAGAAAATAAAAGGCATCCGGGCTCTAGATTCTGCAATCTATTTAATTGAATATCAAAGAGAGGAAGCAGCCAATAAACTCAACCCGACTACCCACCACTACTCCTCTCTCCTGAGCCAGGAAAGAATTAACAGAAGAGAGGCCACCTTCTGTCAGACCACCCCTACCTAGGCTGGCCTGGTCTGTTTTCCTGCCTCACTGGCCCTCCGGCTTCCCAGCCAACTTGATCTATTGGAAGACACTGTTGGAAGATCAGAGGGCAAGAGAATGAAAGAAGGGAGAGTGCATCTCCCCGGCCTGGCCCTGGACATCTCCACACTTGTCTGCTTCCTACTGGCTCTGATGCCCGTGGGTGGCCTTCCCCAGGCAGTTCCCACTGTGTGCACCCCTTTGTCTAGAAGGCCTTCTCCACTCTCCATCACTTGTGCCATGAATTGGCATATTAATCATCGTCCTTCTGAGATGTCTGACATGGGTTCTGTTTTCTTGACTAGACCTTCAGTTCCACTGGAAAGATACGTGTGCATTTGGAACTGTCAGTCACAAGCCACAGAAACTCTATAGATGGGATGCTTCTCACTCATAACCCATGTGGTATTGTGCTTTTAACTTTATGATCATTTTTCACTTGGGTCTGCACATTTGCTTGGGACTTATGACCACATGACAAACCCCAGAACTCTAGAAAAATTCAACATGGAGCCGGAGGTATGTCCATGACCCAGTGGGTCTAATGAGAATACGTACTGAATGTTTTCTTGGATCCAGTGTGACTGGGTTTGCAGAGCAATTAGGTCATCTATGGTTAGGTTGTGTGTCTCCAGCAGAGCCCATTGTCCCTCTGGACCCTTTGTGAAAGCCTCCCACACGTGCTGATGTGGGGGTGATCACAGGAGGGAGTGAGGCTGAATATTTAGCTCCATGGCACAGCGTAGGAGAGTAAGCATTAGACAGACTGGAATTGCAACTTTGCTGCAACCTATCCATTGGCCTTGGACAAGTCATTGTCCAGTTCAGAAAGAAGAGATTTCTAGATCAAAAAGAAGGGGAGAAACATAGGAAGCCCAAGATTTACCATGAGTTGGTTACCACCAGCCCTTGTTTTGCTGTTGGATCACAATTTCAGGATTCTGTTTATGACTTAGATTTCTTGGGGCAACATTTCACTACCACCTTGTCTAATGGGGAAATCACAGGATGTGACCAGGAGTATGTATAGTGGCATGGCATCTGTAAAGCTGGAGCCTGACCCTCAGAAGGCAGAGAGGATGGATTCACAGAGCTGCTTGGGAAGGCGATGAGCCCAGAGCTGTCTACCTTAGAGTCTCAACATCTCCCTGGCCTCAATTCCCAGCTTGCAAACAAGGACACTGCCCGGTTCCTAGAACGTATTCAGTCAGTCTTTGCCAAGCGTGGGTAAAACTATAAACACAAAAAAACAAAAAAACAGGAAAACAAAAAACACCGACAACAAAGAAAAACTGCAAGACCTCATCTAACGCCATCATTTTCTGGCTGTGGAACAGAGTCCTACGCCATTTGCAGGTCTCTTTTGTACTGAACCCTATCTGGGGCAGGTGGTGCTCCCTTGAAAGGCTAGTGGAGCACTCAAGCATGCCAAGCATAGGTGACTTGAAGGCCCAGCAGTGTGGCTTTGGGCAAATCGGTTAACTTAGCGTGGGCCTCATGAGACCTGATCAGATTTGCTGGGAACGTTTAGCATAAAAGATTGTGGGCTTGCTATAATAAATATAGTAAATATTAAATAAATAGTATCTCACAGCTATTTTAAAGGATAGACATCACTAATGGAGATGAGGCACAGATATTACTCTTTTCCAATTACAACCACATGCAGAATCTAGTAACCAGTCCCCCAATTTTCTCTTTCCTTCAGGAAGAGTCTTTTCCAGCTAAGGATGGGCAGGTTTACATTTTAAGGGCTGACAGATCTGAGAGAGAAAAGGAGGAAGAAAAGGAGCCACATGGGCAGAAGACGTAAGACAAGGTACTTCTGTTTGTTTATTGTGTGGAACTGTGTTTAAAAAGAGCAGCCCTGTGTGGAGCAGGAAGAAGAAAGGGGATGGACACAAAGGCCTGATTGTACACCTTTTGGTGAACTACAATCGGATCGCTTTTCACAGATTGTGAGACAATTGAATACACGACGGGAATTGTTTTCATTACTCTTGTCTTCTAAACTTCCTGCACACAATAAGCTTCCACAAGTGAACTATGTGTGCCCAGTCCAAATAGGGTGATGGCTATAACCCATCATTTTCATTTTTAATAGTGATCATTGTACACCTTTGGTTTTGTGCCAGAAGATGGAAAACTACTTACCTCAAAGACTAGTGATTGTTTCAGTTATCTTTTGTCCAGCTAGAGGACAGGTCCATTGATATAAAGAGAAATCCTTCCATGGGTGTAAATTAATGGCAATTGTCTCATCCAGACTAAAAAAGGCAAACAAGGCATTCTACGGAAGCCCCCCAGCTGTGGTTGTGCACTGAGTGGTCCTCCCCTGGCTGAACTACTCATGGCCAGTCCGCTTCAGGAATGGGACAGAAAAGTAGAATCTTTGAGGAAGTACATTTTTGTAAACAACATCTGGACAAAGCAGAGACGGGAATGCAGTCGGGTAACACCCATGCAGTGACAGATTGCTTCTTTAATAAACAGGCACTTAATTAGACAAGTAATTTGTAAGAGACGTTAATGGAATGTGAGTATTCAACTTTGACCAATACACTTGCCTCAAAGTCTGGGCTCTGTCACATACTGAGGTTCATGTTTCAAACCTGATGATGGCCCCTGTCCATGAACAATTATAGTGTACTCATCACTGTATCACTTACATGAATAGTACAGGGTATTTGTAGGCACTTTAGAGTTTACATCTGTCCACTTCCATCTCCCCAATAGAAAGCTGATCAAGAGATGAAGACAGAGTCTAGGGACTGAGGGAGGGGAAGGACTCTTACCCCCAGTCACAGTATGTGCAGTTAGGAGATCACATCACAGCCTTACCCCCAAGGAATTCCTAAATGTTGCCTTGGAAGGATGCCAAGATCACTTGTCAATCTAAAGACCACATGAATTGTCAACACCAAGGAAATGGAACAAAATCCATGCTATGCTGAAATAAGTAGCCACAGGTCAGGACAGGAAGCAGGGTGGTGGTCAGCATTCACAGGAGGCATGACTAGTGGCCCCGTGGTGGAGAACGTCATCCTTGCTCTGCCCTGTGGCTAGGCTAAGACAGGGCAGGTCCAACCAAGCAGTAGTTCTCAACCTTGGTTACACAATGCGATATGACTTTTAAGGACACTGAGGCCAGGACCCCACCCCGGACCAATCTGAAGAGAAACTCAGTCACTGAGTCCAGACTTTGTGTGTGTGTTTGTTGGTTCATTTGTTTGAAGTTCCCCCATTTGTCTGAATACCATCCAGTGAAAGTATCTGAGAGCATCAACATGGTGTGGAGATGTGAAAGGGACTACGGAATCAGCCAGACCTAGTTTCATGTTCCACACTTATGAGAACTTTTTTTTTTGTTAAATTTTGCTTATGATACAAGGTAGAACACTTTAGGCAAGTCTGTCTGAGCCTTATTTTTCCCATATGTAATGCTAAAATAGTATTTTCTGCTCTAGGGTTTTGTAAGGATTGATTTGATATCTTAGGCAAAATTCTGAAACCCGTGATGTCACTCAATCTACCTTAGAGTGCTAGGGAGGGGCACAGACCACCAGGTTTGTGTTAGGGAAATTGTCCATTTGCCCCTCCTGGGAAATGGGGTGGCAGCTGGAGACTGGAGAGCGCATTCACTCTGGTCTGAGAAGCATTTGGCCTGCAGCTTGACTCGGTTTATTGTTGTTTGTGGAGATTGGCCTTGTATGATAAACGAACAGTCTGGTCCACCAGACAAGGAAACGTGGATATCCAAAGAGAGGCACCGTCTGAGTCAGGGGCCTCACAAACATCATGGAGATGTTCTAAGAGGTTAGAGAGAAGAACCGGGAAGGTAGTCGGGAGAGAGCGCACACTCTAGTGCCAACCTGAAGGTGGTTGTATGAGCTTCCTATGGCGTTAGAACAAATTCCTGTGAACTTAGTGGCTCGGAACAAGGCACATTTATTCTCTTACAGTTCTGGAGATCAGACGTATTAAAATCATAGTGTCACAGAACCATATTAATTCTGGAGACTCTAATGCACAATCCATCCCCTTGATCTTTCCAACTTCTAAAGACTGCCCATCTCTTGGGTCCCTCTCCGGAAATGGCATCACTTTGATCTCAGACCTCTGCTTCCAATGTCTCACCACCTCTCTTGTAAAGACTGCTGTGATTGCACTGGGTCCACTGGATAATAAAAGGTAATCTCCCCATCTGAGTTTCTTAGTTTAATCACTCTCCACAGTCCGTTTTCCCATGTAAGGTAACGGTTTTACTTACCAGCTTCAGGAATGAGGAGGTGGACACCTCTGGGTACCTTTATTCTGTCTACCTCTGGGGCGATTGTTTGAAGGCACCGTTTGCAATAAAATTAAAGACAATAAGGTCAGAATGCTAAAGATTAAGAAGAAAAATTGCAAAAGGAAATGAACTCCTTTCTGTGAGCTAGTTTTGTGCCTTTCTCCTTAAAATAACTCAGTGGGAAAATGTAAGCCCAAGTCTTCTCTGCAATGCCCAATGGCATGATTGCATTTCTTCTTCATTTATTGAATGTTCTAAAGCCCATCTTTCCTTCCTTTCTTCCCTCATTCCCTCCTTCCTACCTTCCTTCCTTCTTCCCTTCTCTCCTTCCTTACTCCTTCTTTCCTTCCTCCATTCTCCCTCCTTCCTTCTTCCCTCCTTCCTTTCCTCCCTCCTTCTCTCCTTCCTTCCTTCTTTTATGCTTTCATTGGGCTCTGATTTAAAGACTTAGAAATAATATACCAATAGCTATGTGACAGGCCCTGGGATAACAGTCTCATTTTCCAGTAACATAAATGTTTTTAACACTCCATGAATTCTCCTTTTACTTGCAATAAACAAGACATTAAGTTACAAATTTTATCTTTTCATTTCTTATCTTTACTGGTCTCTGATTTTTGAAGTTCACTTTCATGTAGTGTTAAAGGATTTATTTTTTTCCTTTGGAAATTATCTCTTGTATTTATTAAATAATTAGGATTTAAAAATATCATTCACTTGCTTTAGTAACTTTGTGTACCTGTGTGCATGTATTTTGACTCAGAAAACAATTATTTTCACACAATACTCAGTTGAATCCCTATGGTTGAGTTTCATGTTTTTCCACTTCTAAAATAATTTACTTATAGTCCAACAAAAGATAGGAGTGTGGCAATGGAAAACATCCTGTTATTTTATATCTTGTAAATTTTGAGGCAAGAATGTACTCACTTGCATATGTACAATGTCCTTCTTTATATCCAGAGTCCTCTGAGGTTACAGTGTTTTTTGTCCATTTGTGGATGACTTAGGGATTTCCATTCTTTGATTTTTTTAAATATTTTAATGTTTTTCATTAAAGAGGGAAGAGAAAGAGAGGGAAGCAGAGAGGCAGAGAGAGAGGGAGACACGGGATTTGATCCAGGCTCCAGGCTCTGAGCTGTCAGCACAGAGCCTGACACGGGACTCAAACTCATGAACTGTGAGGTCATAACCTGAGTCAACATCAGACGCTGAGCCACCCAGGCACCCCATCCATTCTTTTCAAGGCAAAGGGAAAGGATCTGTCGGTGCTGGGAGCCTAGGGTCATTTAAATAACTGTGAGTTCCTCCATTAGGATGCACACACAGAGTGAATGGACTCCACATTTAGCGCTGTTAGCGTGGGAACGAAGGTGGTCTAGAATCGTTTATCTCACATATGAGGACTTTGAGAACACACCACCGTGGAATCTCACAAACAAACAAACAAGCTGAAAATCTAAATGAGTATAATCTAGAAACAAGTCATGAAGTGAAATAGCAAAAGACAAGATATAGCAAAAGACGGGAAATAACAGAGGACAAAGGAAACAGGTGATAAATTGTAATTATTAGCAAGAAAAAAATAATAATACAGTAGAAGCCTTCATATCTACAGATTTAAGACCAATAGGCAAACAAAAAAGGAATAACGATAATGCGACAATAACACAAGGTTTGACTTTTATTTAGAATAAGTTTATTTTCACTTAAAAACTTTACCTAAAAAGGATTCATTTGTCAACTCTTTGGGTTGAGGTTTTTTATGCTGTGTACGCCTCAGCTGAACAGATTTCTGTGTGTTATTTCTTGCACAAATCACACCTACTTTTCATTGCCAGTATTTTTTTAACTTTAATTTCTTTTAATTAGAGGGAAAAATTAATTTGACCATAGAGCTGAATGTAGGAGCTGCCTCGTATTTTATAAATGCTTTCATTCTTTTATATTTGTCTTACCTACGTTTAGTTACCACTGGGAACAGGAGAGCAGAGGCCCAAGAGGAAGTGGCTTTACTCAGCTGCACTGGTCACCAGCCTGTGAATTTTATAAAGACAATAGGGGTGCAGGGGTGGCTCAGTCGGTTAAGCATCTGACTTCGGCTCAGCTCATGAGCTCACCGTTCATGAGTTCGAGCCCCACGTAAGGCTCTGTGCCCACAGCTCAGAGCCTGGATCATGCTTCGGATTCTCTGTCTCCCTCTCTCTCTGCCCCTCCCCTGCTTGTGCTCTGTCTCTCCCTCTCTCTCAAAATAAATAAACATTAAAAAAATTAAAGAAAATAGAGACCTCTAGTTAATCTGGCTACTTGGCCAAATGGAGATCAGCTAAGAGAGTTTCTTCTACTAAGAGAGTTTCTTCTATTCTCGAGTAGCAGAAATAGGACTAATAAGTGTTGTTAAATGGTCATGTTATGCCTTTAATAAGAAGCAGAGGCTAAACTTCAAGGAAAACATAGCATGGAAACAGAGAAGAGTGAATGAAAATAAAAGCAGACCAGAGTCTTCTTTAAGCACAAAGAGAGTAGAAACATTAATTTAGAGTTTTTCTTGGAAGGAAAATTTAAGTGAGGGTATTGAGATAAAGAAAAAACATAAAAAAATATATTTCTAATACAAGACTTGAAAGGAAGTAATACAATAATAAGAAATAAAACTGTATGATCTCTATATGCCAAAATACATATCACGTACAATAAACAAAAGCAGGTCACACTCACCTGTTAAAAAGAAAGACTAAGATTTGATTTAAAAAATTTTTCTATAGTTTATTTATTTTTGAGACAGAGAGACAGAGCATGAGTGGGAGAGGGGCAGAAAGAGAGGGAGACACAGGATTCGAAGCAGGCTCCAAGCTCTGAACTGTCAGCACAGAGCCTGATGTGGGGCTCAAACCCATAAACCATGAGATTGTAACCTGAGCTGGAGTCGCATGCTTAATCGACTGAGCCAACCAGGCACCCCAAGATTTGATTTTTAATTTAAATTAATTATGTGTATGGTTATGTGCCATGATGGCCTTATGCTTATATAAGAAAGGATTTTGTTGGTGTTGTTTTTTTAAGAAGTAGCCTACTGAATTACATAGAAGTAAAAGGCTATGTCTACAGTGTGCTTTTAATCACTTCAGTGAAGACAAACCTAGAGGACATGATGAAGTAAATGTGGTACAGGCTTGGAAACTATTGAATCTGGGTGTGGGGACATCACAAGCTCATTGAACTATCACCAACTATTGGTATGTTTGCATATTTTCACGAAGAAAAAGCTTGAGGGACTCAGCTAAAGGGATGTTCAGAGGGAAATGTATACTGTAAAGCATTTATTAGAAAACAAAGAAGACTGAAAATAAATGAGCTGAGGGGACCACGGTTGGCTCAGTTGTCAGAGCGTGCAAGTCTTGATCTCGGAGTCGTGAGTTTGAGCCCCATGTTGGCTGTGGAGATTACTTAAAATTAAAATCTTAAAAACATAAGAAATAAATGAGCTGAGTGTTCATCTGCAGTAGGTTTTCTTTGGTCAGCTTTATTAAAATTCACCATTTAAGAGTACAAATCGGTAAGTTTTAAGAAACCATTCAAAACTGAGTAAACATCACCAAAATCATGACACCGAGTATGGAAGATTCAATATTAAAAGTGTGTCAGCTGTCTCCCACTTAATCTATACATTTATAGTTTAATGCAGGCCTAGTAGCAGTTTTCAGGATATTGATTTAAAATTTCATGTGGATACGTAAATGTGCAAAATAGATAGTATAAATTCAAGAATTAAAAATAAATTTTAAGTATGGGTAAATTTCTCTACCATATAACAAGATGTATTATAAGTTATGGAAATTAAAATGACAAAAGTATTACCTGGTAAATGCGAAACAGATCACCGGACATAACAATGAGTGTGGAAACACACAGTTGCCTCCATGGAACTTAGCACGTGAGGGAGGTGGGAAGAGCGATTGGTGCACGCGGCAGGAGCACTGCCGGTTATGTGCCAAGTTATTCACTTTCTCCTGGTCACACGGGAAGTCAGCACTCTCCATGATGCCTTTTGTCCCAGAATCAGTTAATGGAATATAGATGAAAGGTGACATATGGCCTTTCCAGGTCTGGTCCCTAAAATGTCCCAAGAGATTATTCACATTTCCTTTACCCTGTAGGGTTGGAAGGGAAAGACTCCCAGATGGTGGACGTTCAGAATGGAATGAACCAGATCTCTGTGACTTTGCATAGGGGAGAGCTTTCAGGGTGAGGAAGCTGACCTACCTTGAATTGTGAATAGAAACTGAATTTTGTAAGTCAAAGAGGAACAAAGATTATTACAATGTTAGCATTTAACCCTTAATTAATACAGCAGGGGAAACAAGTAGCAATTTAATGTCTGGCTTGGGGGGAATGGTTACCCATTATAAAGGGGCAAAAAAGTACAATGTAATTAGTACTCTGCTTCCTACCAGAGAGAAAAATAAATTCCAGAAGGAATAAATACCCAATCATTAAAAAATATACCTGAAAATCTAATAGGAGAATGTTTTGTGACTTTGTAATTAAGAAGACTTTCTTAAACAAAATGCACAACAAAGGAAAACGAGAATCTTAAATAAAACTTGGGATTTAACCACGGAAAAAAATCCTGAAAAGAAATTTCATGCCAAAAAATGTAATGAACAGAGCACGAGATACCATCAATGCTAGAAAACATTTGCCACATAGAACACAGTACAAAAATTAAAGTTGAAAAGTCAAACCATGGAAAGGAAAATAAGTTAAAGTTAAGAGCAGAAGAGGAAATTCAGATGCCTGCATATTTATAAAAGGATGCTCAACTTCTTTTAACAACCAGGAAATGCAAATTAAACAACAGGAGACACCGTTTATCATGTGTTAGATGGGCAAAGATTACACCGGCTGATGATCTCAGCATTGGAGACATCTTGGAGTCCGACTCAGTGCTCTCCGGGGCAGTGTGCATTGCATACCAAGCAGCAGCACCTTTAAGAGTGGGGGAGGACAGCTCTGTAGGGATGGAGTCAGGGGGATAAAAATCCCAAATGTAGTCATTGTTTTTCCAGAAGACTTGATAGAATTCCCAAGTCCACATCCTTTCCCTTCGTTCCTCTTTCCCCAACCCTTTTTAACACGGATGGTTGCCCATTGTTCTGATCTGTGATGAAATTTTTATTCTGGAATAAATTCAATAATTTCCCAGTTCTACTACATTCTAATCTGATATTCTTGCATCCCATTCTAATGGAAGGACTAGGAGACAGAAGTGTGGAGTCCTCTAATCTTATATCTGCTGCTCATTACAGACGTGAGCAATGGAGCAAATCACATAGGCTTTCCAGACCCTGGTTCTCTCGTCTCTAAAATGGGGTGATAATACCTACTGCAAAGTGTCCTTGGGAAGATCACACAGGATGGCATGATCTCTGTTGTCTGAGGTAGTGTTTCTCGGACTTTAAGGTGCATACGAATCCCACGGGGATCATGTAGGCCTTGGATTCATCGTACCCGTGGTGCTGCGTCTCACGTAGGAAGATATAAGACATCAAGCTGAGAGTGTCACATCCTGAAATACATTTAGAAAATTCTAAGAATAAACAGGTTTCTCTCCTGCAGAATTTCCCAGTAGCGCTGATCTGCTTTCCATGCACAGGAACCCTTCAGGGGGGTGTATACTGTACCCAACAGAAACCAAGAAAGATGGATGAACAAAAAAGATCCCTAACATGGGACTTAGAGGCATCATAGGACTTAGAGATGTCCATGATACAAATCCTTCTCACCTGGCCAGACTCAGAGAACTCGGAGCAGAGAGTAACAAATTCTCCACGCACTGAACAGATTTTATTGTTTAATAACCGAGCACTTAATTAAAAATAAGTAATTCATAAGAGTGATTAAATTTGGTGGCTAAGTAAGTTTGCTCAGCACTCTTGGCATTTAAACAGAGGTTGAAAATCAGAATCTCTCCCTTCAAAAAATATTTCTGTAAGAGATGAGTCTCATTTGAGCAAATGTATGTCTTACTGAGCTTGAAGATAAATATAATCCCCAAACTTGAAACTACAATTATTTTAGGCTACTCATAAACACATCTTTAAACAGAATACACTTACACATTTACTTATTCAGTCAACAAATATTTATTTAGGGTCTACCACACCCCAGACATTGTGTTGCACATGAGTTATCATGTGGCAAAGAATAGCGATGACAACACCACTCCCCTCAAGAACTGATGCTTTAGTGGGCCAGGCAGTCAAACATAGGGACAAGAGAGGGGTGGCTGCTTGACCAAAAAAGCCTCCTGGAGAAGGTGTTCTTTGTGGGGACACCTGCAGAATGGGGGACAGAGCCTTCTAGGTAGAAGCACAGCCTGGAAAAGGTCAACAAGGCTGGAACCTGCTAAGTTGATTAGAGATTTAGGGAATAAAGAGGTGAGTAGCATTGCATGAACTTGGAGAAGTGCATATGCATAGACCAATTTCTGTATCTTTTATTTCTTGTGTGCCATGATGAGGGGGACTTAGGGTTTTATTTGATGGGAAGTCATTGGAGTGTTTTCTTCTTTGAATGGTTGACAGATTATTAATTCATCCTAGCTCTCTGAGGAGCATGGGCCAGTCAGGGGCCAATCATGGAAGCAGAAAGACCAGTTGGTAGACTGTTGCTGGGAGCACAGCAAGAGGTGATGGTGGTTTGGACCTCAAGCCAGTGTCACGGCAATAGAGCAGGATGGAGGATGGCTACTGGAGATGTAAGTGCGGCACTAGAGCCATTGGGAGCTGTTACAAATTGGAATGGCTTAGGTCATTGAGAAAAGGAAGTGGGCCAGAGACTCCTAGCTTCTGGCACTGATGTAAAACACCAGAGACAGAGGGAAAGGAAGGGAAGGCAGTTACCCATCCAGGGAAGACTAAGAAGGAAAATAAGTTTGGTACAAAAGGGGATTCATTCTGAACATTGCATTTTTGAGGTTCCTATCGTCTGCCCAAATGGAGAGATTGGAAGTCTAGAGCTCACTGGGGTCTGGGCTGGCAAGCTATATTTGAGAGCTGTCAGATTGTACATGCTATTTAAAGCCACAAAAAAGAAAGAGCAAAACTGGAGAGACAATAGAGACAGAAGAAAGAAGAGAACCCAGAATTGGTTCCTGAGAGCTCACCACATTGGAGATTGAAGAGTGCCCCATGGGCTGGAGGAACACGGAGAGATGGTTACATCAAGAAAGTTCAATGAACAGAGAGACTCATGAAAGAGGGACAGATCAAGACCTTGAATATTCAGCCAAAGGAGCTGAAAAGGGGGAAAGCAGAAATGTGTCCTGGCTCTGGGCTCTGCTGAGTGGTGAGCAAGGCAGGATGGTCTCTGTCCATAAAGGACTAACAGTCCAGAGGGGACATTCTTGTCCAACAGTGACTAGTTTACATGGGAAAAGGGCATTTTCAGAGGCCACTAGCAACCAGCCTCCTTCCTCTTGCTACCTCTCTGATTAGATGCCTTGTTATATATCTATTTCTTTCGGCTTCACATCTTTGTTTGTTTGTATCTCCATCGCTAGATTCCAAACTCCTCTGTGCTGTCTGTAGGAGCTACAACAGGGCAGCCCCTCAATGAATGCTCACTGAATTATGATAAAATATGTGGAAACTCCCGCAAAACATTTTTTAAAATAGTTTATTGTCAAATTGGTTTACATACAACACCCAGTGCTCTTCCCCACAAGTGCCCTCCACCATCACCACCACCTCTTTTCCCCCTCCCCCTTCCCCTTCAACCCTCAGTTCATTTTCAGCAATCAACAGTCTCTCAAGTTTTGCGTCCCTCTCTCTCCCCAACTCTCTTTCCCTCTTCCCCTCCCCCTGGTCCTCCATTAGGTTTCTCCTGTTCTCCTGTTAGACCTATGAGTGCAAACATATGGTATCTATCCTTCTCTGCCTGAGTTATTTCGCTTAGCATAACACCCTCAAGGTCCATCCACTTTTTATAATCTTCATATACATACTATTATTTTTCTTATTTTTGTTGAGAGAATTGGTATATTATCTTCTTAATTGGACCTAGCACTATGTCTGAGAACATATTACAATAGGAAGCAGGGGAAAAGGACCACCCACCCTCCCCACAAATATAGAATTTGTGGTGGGAAGAAATGACACACTGAATCGGCTCCTCATCACAGATGCATTCTGTCACTTTTGCTAATTCTCCCTCTGGTCTTCCTACCCACTATTCTAAGGAAGGAACATAGGGAAGAAGAAACTGGAAGAAAGAGTCAAAAATGGAACATGGCAGGAGAAGTTTGCTGGAGACTCCATGGCACTTTGTGGACAGAGGAATGGAAGCACAGAGACCAAGTGAGCAGAAGCCAGCAACCTTGAACCTCTTTCAAATGCTGCTTCCAGTCCAGACCTGCTCACTGGCCAGCCCTTTTGCCAACACACCCTGATCTCCCTCCCACTGTACTCAGCCATTCTGCCCTTTAGGCAGCAACTGGAGTGGCCTCTGGTGATCCAAAGCTTCAATTTGAAATAACTTATATGGAGGTTGAAAAAATATATTTCACGAAAGAAGGTAAATCCAACTACTTCTAAAGTATAAAACCAAGCAGCCTTTCTCAAAGAAAATTCAATCTCATTGTTCCAGTAGATACAAAATCTCTGAAAGCTAAAATATATATAATTCCAGAGACTTTGGGAGAACAGCAAACTTTCAAGATGGTAGGTGGCTGATCAGCAACAACATCATCTCCATTTCACATACCGAAAACTAAGAATGAGAGATGCAGTAAAATGCAGTGGAGGCTTCCCCTGACCTCGTCTGTCCTCCCCCAGCCTATCCCTGGCTCTAGGCACACACTGTTTGCTGACTTCAGGACTAGAGTGGATAAACATCAATGTCTCTCGTGCTGAATACCATGTCTTCAGAAACAGCATGTGGAAAACACGTAACCCTGGAGAAATGCATGAATCTGAGAGGTTGAATCAAGGAGTCTTATCAGAGATCACAGTGGAAGATGCTAAACACCCACCAGGTGCCTTCGTGAGTTTGCTTGCTTTATGCTACACTGAGTCCAGATGAAATGGCAGCCAAGAGGGGAGACTCTGCACAAGAAGTCTGGTGAATTCCAGCACCTCAGTGCCTCTGCTTAAAGACCAGGCACACACTGTTTATGAGAGCCTTCAGCTTGGGGCTCCCCCAGTACTAACCTTCTGGAAGCTATAGAAGAGCTTCCAAAGCCCTTTTTGCATTGGTTTCTCTGTGTACCAGCTGCTGGAATTCTGTGCCCTCTCAGTCAGCCTGCTCGCTCCTCTTCCTGTTTCACCATCCAGCTCCCATGGCATTCCTCCAAAAAGCCTCCTGGGACCAGATGAGCTCAGCTATTTTGCCTGTTCCTCCACATCCACCTCCAATGGCCTTTAGGGCAGCGCCTCTTCTCACACTGCGTTGCTTCTGAGCTCCTTCACCTTCCGGGTGGTGCCCTCACCACTTTGTGGCCCAGCCCAGAGCCTGGCATGGGATTCTGCTTTAGGAATATTTTTGTACCCATTAATACATGAATAAGTGAGTACTTGTGATGTCCACCCAGTTTATGGGAGGTGGTCGGCCCCAGCTAGCCCTTGCCATTCTTCATATTTTTCTTCTTCTCCCCTGAGATCAGAGGCAATATAGCAACATTGTAAAAAACAAGCATTTGGCATCAAATATAAATGGATTGAAACCCCTATTGAAAAATAATTAGCTGAGACTTTTAGTTATTTTAATGATCTAAACCTTATCTGTACTGGATTTGTACAAAGCATAAATAAGACTATGGATGTCAACTGTTTATCACAGAGCTATAAAAGTAGTAGTTAGTAGTACTACTCATCATAATTAACTAGAAGTAGTTAGCTAATAATTTATGTTAGTCACAGTAGCAGCTATAGGAGCAGCAGTAGGTCTAGTAGTGAAGTTGGAGCAGAAATTGTGGGTGCAAGAGTCGCCACCTCAGTGTGGCAATGATAGTGGTTGTAGTGATAACAATGATATTAAAGGCAACAGTACTTGCAGTAGTAGGTGTAATCATAATTAAGTTAATGGTTCAGAAACCTCACACCACACTCTTCTAACTTGTTTTATTATCTCAAGCTGTAGACAAAGTCACAGTTTTGACAACTCAGGACAATATTATACAACAGAGAAAAGGCACAAAAAGTACATTTTTTAAAGGTGTTTTCATTAGTTCATGCTAACCAAAAAAAAAAAAAAAAAATCAGGTCTAAAACTAAGAGAGAGTTCACAAGGTTTTTTACTTGAAAGTTCTAAGGAATATCAGAGCCACACGCCTGACACGAGAAATTGAATTTTCGATGGCAGGAGGAGCTGGGCAGCTGAGCAACAGTAGGTTTGCGGTACAGGAGACACTGGCTCTCCTGTAGGGTATTGGTTTGTCCTCAGAGCAGGAGCTGAGAGAACTCAGATCTCAGAAAGTGCCTTTCTCATTCAGATCATATAAACAATCTCATTAATCCCTGGTCAAGTGCAAGCATGCAAAAGCCGGATGAAGGAGTGAACGGGAAATGAAAGAAAGGATGGGTCTTGGACCAACGGGACACTAGGATTTCCAGGATGCCTCTCTTCCAGGCTTAACACTAGTCAGACAAGGCCCAACCGAGCTGCCAAGTGTGGTGTGCACTGTCTCCATCTCCAACTGACCAGTACTTTGGGTTTAGAAAGAGCCTCTGGTATCCTGATCTGGTGTCGTTAAGAGACCTTTGCTTTTTAATGCAGAATGCATTCAAAATTGTTTGTGACAGTGGTGCCTCCACCCCTAATTATTTAATTCTTCTGGTATGCAGAGAATTGGCAGGAGGCACTAGACTGGGGTCCACAGCAAGGCAGCTTTCTTCTCCCTTACACAGAGCATCTTCCCACCTGGAGTTGCGAGAAGGAGCCAAAAGTCCAATGGAGAAGAGCTTGTTCATTCTGGTTGGAACCAAAATCAGACTTGACTGACATGCTAAGTGCTACAATTTCTTATGTCTACTTGGGAGACAATCAATGGACAGCTACCAAACTAAATGGGTCTGTGATCCTTTTTCTCTCTGCCTCTCTCCCCCCGCCTTTTTTTTTATGATACTAAAACTGAAAAGCCAGATCCATTAAACAATTCATACTTTGATTTGCAAAAGACAACAAACATATCCTCTGAGCAAGGGAAACATGTCTTTTCTTGCATCTGAGTTCAGGAACACTGAGTCTTTCCATTCAGGTCCTTCAAGGTACATCAAGTTGAAGGGTGATCTAATCGGCTTTCAAGGCAAAAAGAGTGTTCATTGTTCTCATGGTTCTATTCAATAATTTTTCTTCCATTGAATGCACATAAACTGATCATTTAACCTTGATTCCTACATCTGCAAAATAAAGAACTAAAAATCCTATTCATGGGGTAAATACAGGGAAACTGCATGCTCCCAGCATAAGACTTGACCCTGGGTAGATGCTCAAAAGCATCTGTTAAAGGAAAGAGTGAGTTTTGCTAAGAGAACAAAACAATGAATCATAGAAGTAAAGGAGGAAAAGGAAGTAATAAGAAACACAGTTTAACACTCCACTTCACCAATGAAGAGATAGACCCACCCAGGCACGGGTTACTGACCCAAGGCCATACATCCATGTTAATGAAAAGCAAGCAGTGGGTTCCCTAGAAAACTAGGACAGTGTTTTTTAAAGCACAGGTCAATGAATAAAGTAGTTACTTACTAAAGAACAATTGGAAATCCTCCATTCTATGTCCCTTGCTTCCCAAAATTTTCAGTGGTAGTAGAAATTACAGTGTTAAAAGACTAGAAATCATGATGCCCCTGTTTTCTTACCATCCTTGAGAAATAACGATGTCAATGGGACCAATGATGAGACCGGACCAGCACTGCTCAGACTATAGTCCAGGGACCAGTAGCTTCGGCGTCCTTAGGTGGCCCATCAGACTCCATGGGGATGGGACCCAGAAATCTGTATTTGAACAAATTGTCTGAGTGATCCCAATATATGCTACATTTTGAGGGTCACTGATCCAGACCAAGGCAATCAGATGCCTGAAGCAGGTAAACTACCCATGGCCTCGAATGACATAGCTGGGAGTCATGGCAGGGGTTGATAGTTGACTACTTACTCCCTTCTCCTTCGTCTGTCCTCCAGTACAGAGCTTTAGATTGTCAGGCATCCTCTTTCCTGGTCTTTGCAGTTAGAGGTGGCCATGAAACTGAATTATCACCAGTGAGGTGTTTGTACAGATCTCCTGGAAGTCTGTTTCTTTTCTGATCAGAAAAAGGCACATGAGGACAAACCGCATGTCTGTGTCAACTTCTGTTCCTGACTTTGAATGCAGTGTGTGAGGATCTGATGCTTGGTGGTCGGCAGCCATCTTACAACCAAGAGGAGAAAATCGAGAGGACTGCAGAGCTGCCAGCCAAGACCAGCATCAGTGAAACACTGAACTACATCAGTGTATCTTCAACAAGAAACAGCAATTATAGTTCTACTTCTTTATCTATTATTAAAGCTATCATTTGGCCCAGAAGTTTTGCCTTCACAATCACCATGAATAACAATTATATAATAAAATGGAGTATTAATTTCTGCACAACTTGCATTTAAAATGAAATAAAATCAACTTGTAGATTGATTGAATGATGGCATGTAGAGACCATGACTATGCAGCAAAAAAAGGGAGGAAGAAAACAGAAGAACAACATGGCACAGTTTTGTTAAAGTCTGTTTTTTTCTTAGGGTCGCCATAACAGATTGGCCCAAACTAGGAGCAGTGCATTCTCTCCCAATCTGGAGGCCAGGATGTGGAAATCAAGGTATCAACAGAGTTGGCTCCATCTGAGGCCTCTAGGGGAAAATATGTCTCATGCCTACTGTTAGGGTTGAATTTTGTCCCCCTCAAAAGTTGTTGAAGTCCTGATCCTTCATACCATAGATGAGACTATATTTGAAAATAGAGTTTTTACAGATGATTACATTAAAATGAGTCTGGCAGGGTAGGTCCTCATCCAATATGGCCATGTCCTTACTAAAAAGGGAAATTTGGCCACAGAGATGGGCATGCAGAGAGAAACAGCAATGTGAAGACACAGGGACCTATAAGGTGGGCATCAGAGTCACCAGACCCGAGAAGTGCATGGAGCAGATTCCTCACCACTACCCCACTGACATCAGCCCCCTTCCAGCCATCCTTGGCATCCCTTGGTTTGTAGACACACCAATCTAGTCTCTGTCTCATTCGCACATGTCCTGCCCCTCTGTGTCTCTGTGCCTCATATCTCCCTCTCTTGTGTCTTTTAAGGATGCTCCTCTTCAGATTTAAGGGACATTCCACATCCAAGATGTTTGGTCTTGAGAGCCTGAATTTATCTGCAAGACCCTACTTATCAAAAGGTCCTACTCACAAGTACCAGATATCAGAAATTATTTATATCTTTTTGGGAAGATACAATCCCACTCCCTACAAGGCATTCATGTTCTAGTGGGGAACTATGACTTAATGATGAATCATTTAACAAATCTGTGAGAGATGTACTGTATATTGTATTGAGCATATGCTCAATAACCATAATCACAGTCTGAGGAATAGGGATGGAAAGATCCAGTGGACTCTGACTTTTCCTTCAGCCTAGATTGCCCAGAAGGCTTCCAAGAAAACTAGTTCTCACTTGTTAGATTCAGGAAAAAAGTTTTCTCATCTCTGTCTCTCCTTTGCCGTTTTACGACTTTACTTAAAGCGATAATTGGCCCCTGGGATAAGAAGGATAAAAATCAGCACAACATGTGAATCTGCTAATTATTCTTTCTTGCTGTGGACATAGCCAGTTTCAGTTTTTGGTCCCATCCTAAGTATGACATCTCAGTGACAAATTAAATCAATTAAGTTAAGAGCTCCTAGAGGGTGAGTAATAGACTAGGACGAGGACTCTGGGGTTTCAGGGAAAACTCTGCTTCTCATTAGCCATAGGAGCTCCAGTGAGACCCCCACATTTACGCGGGCTTCCCTCCTTCATCTATAGAAACAGGAGCTGGCCTGGCTCATCAACTCCACTTCCTTCCACACCACGATTCTTCACACACACTCCCTTTGGAATTTGGATAGGAGCTGAGTTGTGGTTTGTTTCCTTTATGCATATGATCAGTATGGAGATTTATGTAGACGCTTGCTTTTTATACAGCTAAAGAGGGAAACACACACACACACACACACACACGCACACACACACACGCACATGCACTATACACAATAGCAGCAAGTGAACCTTTGCCAGCCTAACACACATTTATACAGCAACAGCAGACACAGTGACACCAGACTGCAAGTAGAAAAAAGTGACTCTGTCAATATTTACTGAGACAGAAATGGTAACACAGCCTGTTTTTCTTTCCTCCACTCAACAAACACGTGCAGAGGCCTCGGTCTCAGCCCTATATGCCAGGCGCTGGGTCCAGGCAATGGAGAAAGAGCCATGGGTAAGACCTGGTTCCTGCCTGGGAGTGCTCAGGGTCCCTCCCAGGGATGAGGAAGGTGGACCAGTAAAGAAAGCATGTGTGCTGGGGTGGGGGAAGCCCTCGGCCCCAAGAAGTGGCTGCCCCAGCTCCCGCCTTGAAGGCATCTGCAAAGCCTCTATGTGGGGCTTCCCAGGCACATTTTGAAGGACGAGTAGGTGGGTGAGGTGTGGATGGCCTTGCTATATCTCAAGTGGCAAAGCGGGGGTGCCTGGGTGGTTCAGTCGGTTGGGCGTCCAACTTCGGCTCAGGTCATAATATAACGGTTTGTGGGTTTGAACCCCGTGTTGGGCTCTGTGCTGACAGCCCAGAGCCTGGAGCCTGGTTTGGATTCTGTGTCTTCCTCTCTCTGTCCTTCCCCTGCTCATGTTTTGTCTCTCTGCCTCTCAAAAATAAATAAACACAAAAAAAATCTTTTAAAAAGTGGCAAAGCAATTTGAATTCTGCAGTGTCTCAACCTTTATGTAAACCACAGTGGATAAGGAAGCTTCTGATGCTTTCTTTGTTGGTTGGGTTAGACCTTTCTGTAGCTCTCCCAAGGTATATGATTACAAAGTAATTCTACTGGGTAACTTCTTTTTTTAAAAAAAAGTAGGGGCACCTGGGTGGCTCAGTCAGTTAAGTGTCCAACTTTGGCTCAGGTCATGATCTCACAGTTTGTGGGTTCAAGCCTCACGTTGGGCTCTATTCTGACAGCTAGCTCAGAGCCTGGAGCCCGTCTTCAGATTCTGTATCTCCCTCTCTCTCTGACCCTCCCCTGCTTGCACTGTCTTTCTCTGTCTCTCAAAAACCAAATAAATAAATAAAATAAATAATTAATTAATTAAAATAAAAAAGTTTATTCATTTTGAGAGAGAGAAGCGACAGCATGATAAAGGGAAGGACAGAGAGAGAGAGAGGGAGACAGAATCCCATGCAGTTCTGCATTGTCCGTGCAGAGCCCCACACAAGGCTTAAACCACAGACCATGAGATCATGACCTGAGTCAAAACCAAGTGTCAGGCACTCAACTGACTGAGCCACCCAGGTGCCCCCACCCTCCACTGGTTAACTTCTTAAATCACTGTTCTGATCAAGGCACATCATTCCTCCAGAATGGTCAAGGACACGGCCCAGGCTGTAGACCAGCATTGCCATCAGGGCGTTCCTGCTACCCAAGGCCTTCCTGTCTTCCATTGACCTCATCAGTGTCATCTCATACCACACATCACAATAAAACCTGGCACATATACCAAATGTGGAGGTAGCTTCCCCTACGTTAGGAGCAGGTACACCTTGTGTGTTCTGAAATTCCTATCAATCTGCCTGATTTGTGTGGTGGCAAATGTTGCTATCCAGGGAGTCTACATGGGGATGAGCCCTCATGTATGGAGTCAAATGACTTTTGTCAACACCCTGCTCTGCTAGCTGTAGACCTGGGCCAGCTCCATTTCCCCGTTTGGAAGCTGGAGCTGACCATTCCTAGCCTGGCTGTCTCTTGGGAGTGAAAATCAGGCCAGCAATATGGAGTCTTGAGTGTACAATCTACATAGAGACTGAGAGTTCCATAGAGGTAGAGGCTCGACTGTCATGTCAGGAGACCTGCGTTCCAGTCTAGGGTTTCGGGCTCCTGACCTGTCCCAGCCTCTATTTCCTGTTGAAGACCATGTGCAGTCTGGCTCTGATCCAGGTCCTTGACAATCTCTCAAGTTCCCGGGGCTAAGTGGGGAATCCTGTGAGTCTATCCATTGCTTTGCCATTAAGTGCTAACACTTCCTCAACGTAAGTGACTTTTGAAAGTGCGTACACACCGGGGAAGTCATTCATCATCCTGCCACTTGATCTGTGCCTGCCGCTGCGCCTGGAGCTCCACTTTTCTTATGGCGCGTGTTGGGCATGGGGCTGGAAGTCTGCATTTAAATACACAGCAAGGACAGCGCCTATTTGGGCTGACGCTGCTCTCGGGGGTCAGTTTATTGTGACGTATACATTCCCCACTGCTCAAGAGGCCAAATGGGCCATCAGGGAGAGACACATCACTGTGCTCCTCTGGGACCAAACCTAGAGCCCCAGCTCCGCAGAGGTGTGCCTGGGCACAGGGGTGGCCTGAGATCTAGCCCCTTGCAAAGCTCATTGGCGGTCACCTCATAGAGGCTGGCCAGCCCCGACTGTGGAAACTGAATTTTCTCTCTAAACGTAGGCATCCTCCTGCATCAAACATTTTGAGCTGACTAAACATCTCTGACAATGAGCCCAAAGTTTCATAGCAAAGCAATTTCACTTGGTAATTTGTTCAGTACTAAATGCTTTTAGTTCTTTTAGTTCATCTCTCACTAAATTATTTTCCCAGGACCATTCATTTTGATCATAATAAGGCTAGCGTGCCTAGGCTATAATAGGACCTTTGCAACAGGAGGGTATATGTTACAATGCCTTATTTTCTGTCATGGAGATTTAATCAAATGCACTAAGTTGAAGGACTATAATAGAGATTTTCAATAATATATGTTAAAAGGGTTTTTATAGGATGTCTTGCAAGTTGTGAATAAAATCAGATGGAGTGTGTATTTGGTACTTCCACCAGATGATGAAATTAACTGACCCAAGGGAGCCCGGACCATTCTTTGTTGCCCAGATTTTGTAAGTGAGCATGGTCTGTACAGCTTTATTTGATAAGGTTTCTAAATAGAAGTGCATCTTGTCTCAGGGAAGAAATACACGTTTTCAAAGGGTTCTCTCAAGTCTAAAAAGGAGCATGTAGGTAGCTCGGTCAGTTAAGCATCCGACCTTGGCTCAGGTCGTGATCTCACGATTCCTGAGTTCAAGCCCCATGTCTGGCTCCATGCTGACAGCTCAAAGCCTGGAACGTGCTTCGGATTCTGTGTCTCTCTTTCCCTCTGCCCCTCTCCTGCTCATGTTCAGTCTCCCCTTCTCTCAAAAGTAGACATTAAAAAATTTTTAAAAAACAAAATCCAAAAAGAATATGAAATGAACATTGATTCCAAATAAGCTCTTCCAACATGGCCACTTTGCTGCTTGTTTTGCCCAATGCCTTGTAGCTTTTTCATCGGTTTGTTCTGATTTTTTTTGGCAAGCTGTCATAATAATTCATTCAGGTTTAAAATACCTGAAGTGTATTCCAAAGATACCCACTTGTTGATTAAATGTGTAGAAAATGGCCTGGCTCCTGCCTTTCAAATCGAGACGATACTTAGTGCTTATATTCTAGAATGGCCTGTTGGCTTTTTGAGTATCATGGCCCACAACATGCATATTTGTGTTCCCTGCCTGCCTTCACTCTTTCTGTGTGCTGCTGTATCTTAAATATTAAAGTGATGTGAGGTAAATGAGACACTTTCTCCTCTCTAAGGAGCAGAGAAGGGAAGGAGCTCTGGAGGGATTTCCTAAAAACACAGGACACCTAGAGAAGGTGCCACTCTCTCCTCTCGTGTCTTATCACTGCATCCAGATTAAAGCACCCAAGCCATTCGCAACGGGATGGAGTAGAAAGTGTCAGCATATGAAAGGCAACATTTTTAAAGCTCAACCACACATCTGCACATCTCCTGTTTAATAAACGCAGAGTGTTTTGACCTCATTGGAGTCACCTCCATAAAAGTGTCTAAAAGCACCATATTACTGTTTGTTCTTTACGGAAACTTTTAATTCCTGGTCTTTACATTGCCATTATCCCCTCATATTATTAGTTTAGAGATTCAAAGAATTATGGACAATTTGGCATTCTGGTATCTTATCACTTCCTTATTAAATATTGACTGGATTTATTTTCTCTGCCAAGTGCAGCCCTCAGCTTCCAACACATCAAAGTTGAATTATGACTATAGATTCCTTGAGGGCAATGCTTCCTCCTCTTCCTGTCGACCCCTGTACCCAATGGGGCCAGGACTGTAAGAAGAAAATTCTAACTAGAAGACCTGTAGACACCATCTTGGTTCTGCTTCTGGCTGGTTTTGCTTCTGGAACAACACTTTTTTCTTTCTTTCTTTCTTTCTTTCTTTCTTTCTTTCTTTCTTTCTTTCTTTCTTTCTTCCTTTTCAAAATAGTGAATTGAACTCAGTGACAGAGTTCTCACCTGTGCATTGGAATAATAATTTGCACATCACCTAAACAAAGAAGAAAATAAGCTGGATGGCATGGAGGACATTTAAAGTGTTATGCAAACCATGAAACGCCACAGTAATGGTGTATCAACTGGCCTGGATGATAAGTGTAGACCCATAAAACCAAAGTTTATGGAGAGAATAACTGGAATAAGAGAGTTTACTGCATCAACAAAGAAAAAAATTAATCTCCAGCATCAAGAGGCAGCCTATTTTGAAGGAAGAGACACAAAGTATGCCATTATTAAGCCAATGACACCAAACTCAACTCAGTTATTCTACTAGTGTGTTGATGGTAATAGGAGACAGTTCCTGCCCTCAAGGGGTTTGGCATTTAGGAAAAGAGTCAGAGAAGATGTTCATCCCCAAATAATCCCAGGGGGTTCATTCATGCAATCAATATTTAGAAAAGATTTAGTAAGTGCCAGGAACTCTTCTAAGCCTTAAAGGGGCAGTGAACGTAAGTCCAAGTCTATACTTGTGTTTATCCAGTGACAGAAAATCAACAGACACACTCATAAATAAACCTAACAATGTCAGAAAGGTCACAGCTAACAGGCCATAAAGCACGTGGATGAATGAAGGAGATTGATGGTGCTCATGGACGGTTTAGGTGCAATGTTTAGGAGAAGCTTCATCATGGAGACGATGATCCCTCTGACACCCACATGATGGGAAGCAGCCGGCGTCCACGGCAAGTGGTGGCCAAGAGCGCAGTGTGCACCAGGCGGTGCCCTGGCAAAGGCTCTAATGCTGCAGAGAGACGGCCATGTCAGAAGAAATTAAAAAAAAAAAAAAAACAGAACCCAACTTCCCTGCAGTTTATTAAATGAGCAACCGCTAGTGGAGGATGATGTTGAGTGAAGCATTTGGAAAGAACTGGCTGAGTAGGGCCTCTTTGGTAAACAGTTACTGTCAACTATAATTTCAAGCATAATTTTGCAAGAATTATTCAAAGCCAGACACAATCTCAAGATGGACAGATAGCTCCAAGGATGAGAAGTGGCCTTAGCCAGATTTTACTGGCAGGGTGTTCGTAGGTGGGGTCATTCATCTGGCAAGCCTGCTTACTCTAAGTGCAAGTTTGAGAACCAAGTGTGACTTTAGACCAAAGTAATCAGCTACTTCATTCTCCAGCCCCCACTGGTGTTGACCTGGAAAGACGCTTTTTCATGTGCACACATGGTACATTATTAAGAACCCCGAAACACTCACTCCTTCCAACAGAGATGGAATGCTTCTTGGAGTAAATGTGGCAACTATAGTACAAGGTCATGGACTGCAGGATCAGGATGTCTTGGGTCCAAATCCCAAGTTCTTCCCCCTTGCACTATAAACATGCACATTTATTTCAACTCTTGCCAACCTTGGTGGGCTCCTTCATGACAAGGAGATAAAGCTTTCTTATTAAGGTCAGCCTTACCTCTCTCTTTTCACGCTGCTAACTTCCACTCACCTTTTAGACTGGACCCAAAGGAATGGCCCCTACCACTCTACCTGGCCTACCACCCTCCCCTTCCCCCCAAAATAACTGTCTTTCCAAAGCAGGACTAAGTTTCCATTTCCAGGCTCATATTGATTTGAGGGTTTACTGTTATTCTTGGGGTAACACTTATTTCATTAGTAGGACATTATCCATATGAATTTTTGGTGGCTGTAAAATATCTTCTTCTGGTTGGTGATTCCCTTCCATAACATAGGCACAAAGTATGTTTGTTCACCCAACCTGAACTCGATTTAGGAAATCTTTATCCTCATGTGCCTTCAAAAACTGCAATTTGTACTTAAATCAAGTCCAGTGTTAGGCAAGAATGAAAACATCATCATCGTGAATAGGTATCATAAATATAACTGCTTCTTTTGAATATTGTTTTTAAATATATGCAAGTATTCTAATTATAAGGAAGTAAATGTACATGGAGGTTTTAGTGTGCCTCATTTCACTAATAAAAAAGTACTTAGGATTAAATTGTATAGCTTGTACTTTTATTTCTCTAGAATAGATTTACAGATAGCTGCTCTGGTGTTTCTATTGTTCAGAATTTTTAATTCATCATGCCTGGGTGTACAAAAAAAATCTGTAGTAAATATCTTGTTTGATTATATCTCCTTAATTGCATGAGATAATTCCTGCCTGGAACTCTAGGGATTTGTTGGAAAGAAGGCGGATCTTCAGCATCGTTAATGGATTTAATGTAGGAAGGGATTTCTCTGTCTGTAAAAAAAAGGTCCCTGCAATAGAGTCCAAGCGTCTTGATGCAGGTTTGTGTTTTCCCTAGATGTGGGCGCCTGTGTGTGTGTCCCCAGGGGCCCCACCAAGAGCACAAGAGTTCAAATTCACCAATGGTTTGCACTGGTGAAAGGGATGCAGTGAATAAAATTACTCTAGGTGAATGTGGGTCCCAGAAGCGGGAATGCAAATCTTAACCTTCCCAGCACCACCTTGCTCAGTGCCTTAGTCATGGTAAAATCTTGCCAGATATTTGTTAAGATAAACAGCAAGCACCAAAGCACTGGACATCAGGTCATTCGGGGCAGAGGCAAACGTCCCCCCACTTCCCCCCACCACCTAAATAGCTACCATTTCACGTCAGCCAGTGCCATGATTTATTTTCATAGGACTTGACTTAGAGATGCATCTCAGTTATCTGTTACCATAATTGCCACAAACCACCTCAAACTCCCAGTGGCACACATACAATACTAAGCAGTGAATGTTTTTTAGGATTCTTCAGGTCTTGGGGACATCTGGGCATTGGGCTGGGCTGATTCCCCTGAACTGGGCTTGAACATAAATCTGGAGTCATCTGCTGGGTAGCTCATGTGCTGGCTACTAGAGATGGCCTCAGCAACGACCATCTCTAAACTTCCTGTCCAGTCTCACACTTGGAAAGCTAAGCCAACCTTGTCCTCCAGGGGGTGGGGGTCGGGGGTGGTCAGGGGCAGCCAGAAAGTCCACAAAGCCTCTTACAGTCCAGAGCCAGCACTGGCAAGTAATGACTTCTGTTGTGTTTTGAGGTCAAGGCTCAGGCCATTCTAGATCAAGGGGATGGGAAGTGGATGCCATCTCATGACAGGAAGCAGGAAGCGATATAGTCATGTTGCAGAGGGCGTGGCCTGAGCAAGGGTGGGGATTCGGGCATTGTTTGCCATCTAGAGCAGTCACAGAGAGAAGTTCCGTTCCGCTTATGCTCTTCACTCTGTCTTTGAAGAGAAGCAGGGAGGTATTTAAAGTATCTTAGAGAGGGGCGCCTCGAGAGCTCAGTCGATTAAGCATCTGACTTCGGCTCAGGTCATGATCTCACAGTTCATAGGTTCGAGCTCCACATCAGGCTCTGTACTGACAGCTCAGAGCCTGGAGTCTGTCTTAGATTCTGTGTCTCCCTCTCTCTTGGATCCTCCCCTGCTCATTCTGTCTCTCTCTGTCTCTCAAAAATAAAAAACATAATTTAAAAAATTTGTAAAGTATTTTAGAGAGATTTTCATACAGATTGATGAAAGAGAGTTCAATATCTGGTAACATGGGCTTTCCTGAAAATGCAAGGTATAGATAGAACAAGAAAGTATGTTTTAAAAAAATTTTTTTTATGTTCTTTTATTTATTTTTGAGAGACAGGGAGAGACAGTGGGAATAGGGGAGAGTCAGAAAGAGATGGAGACACAGAATGTGAAGCAGGTTCCAGGCTCCGAGCTGTCAGCACAGAGCCCGACGCAGGGCTGGAACCCACGAACCATGAGATCACGACCTGAGCTGAAGCCGGACGCTTAACCGACTGAGCCACCCAGGTGCCCCAAGAAAGTATATTTCTAATGTAACCAGAGTAACGGATATTTTCTGTATCAAATTTAAAAATTCCTAAGAGGCACAAAGAAAGAAATGAAAACCAGCCTGGTCCCACTTGTCAGCCAGTAGGGTGCTAACACCTTGACTAATCATGAAAATTTCCAAACATGTACCAAAGCACCCACATTTCCTTTGCGCATCTTCAACAGTTATAGAAAATATTTCAGCCCTGTTCTGTTCCCCTCACTCTCATTTTTTTCTCATGTTAAAATATATTTTTTAAATGTTTATTTATTTTTGAGAGAGAGAGTGAGTGAGCACGGACAGGTGAAGAGCAGAGAGAGAGGACAGCCGAGGGTCCAATGCAGGGCTCGAACTCGTGAACTTGTGAGATCATGACCTGAGCCGAAGTCAGATGCTTCACGGAATAAAGGCACCCAGGCGCCCCTCTCAGGTTGATATATTCTAACGTGGATCTCAGTCATCATGCCATGTTTCCTGAAATATTTCTTATGGGTAAACTTAGAGCATTTTATACACACAGATGCACTCACACTCAATAATACCGCCCTCAACAAATGAACAGGAATTCCTCCATATCCTTGAATGGCTAATGCATGCAATAGTTCACCCATGTTCTGTTGAGATCTCTCATCTCAAACACACAGATTTTTACAGTTGGTTTGTTCGAACTAGGAGTCCAGAAAAATTCACCATTTAATGTGTAGTAGTAGTAATATCCTGGCACAAATGACAAGTGCTTGTTCTCATGGATCTAGAGGTTGGTGGAGGTGGGCTTATGTGGCCAGGCTCAGCCGGACAGCCAGGCTAGTTCTGCGTCCCCCTGAAGGCCCACGATCCGCGGCGAGGTGGCCGATCTCTAGAAAGCAGGGCTGATTCATCTCGATCAGAAGAGTAGATCTCCGGAATGAATTGGGAGAGTGACTTCAGATAGTAATCGACAATTGTTCACCAGACCTCAAACAACTGCCTGGAACAGCAGCTGCGTGGCGGGGGTGCTCTGAGGATGAAATGAAAGAGCATGGGAGGGTGCCTGGAGCTGACTAGCGGGGTCTTCCCTCCGTTGGCAGTGGGATGCTGGAGGCGGCGCTTGACCTCTGGGCTCTCCAGCCAGTTTGAACTGACGCACAGTGTGGGAACTTGGGGGAAACAGGGGTAGCCTGGGAGGCCTCCCCATCATCTGCTATCTTCCTGGCAAGCCAGCGTGATTAGCTCTGTTCCACCACTCCCTTCCCCAGGCTGGCCTCCAGGTTTCGAGCCCCGGGGGCTTGGATGCGGAGTCCCAAAAGGCTGCAGTTTTCATGGGGCAAAGTCCAAGCTCAAGCTGACACAAGGAATTTGCCTGAAGGAAAGGCTCTGGGGTGGCTCCTAGACTTCCCCTTTCAGCCCAGCGCCTCTGCTCCGGCTCCTGAGACGTGCCTGGGAGATGATTTGTTCATGGGCACAGTTTATGAATCTAATGAGTAAAATAAGGCAGAGGCACATCCTGCCAGTTCCCTGCCTCCTGGCATCCTGAGGGTACACACACCCGCCCCCCGGCGGGCACGTAGGCAGTGCCTCTCTGTCCACACCTTTGACGGCCCTGACATTCTCTGTGGGGCTGCCAAAGAATGTTGCTGTATAATTAGTTCTCTTGACAGGACCTGCGTCCCAGGCTTCTGTGCCTGCCTACTCTTGGCAGCCTGGAGCTTCCCCGGGTTAAGATGGGGCACCGGGAGACCGGGCTCACAGAAGCTCCTTGGCTGGGGAGGACAGTGGACCCACAGGTGGTAGAGGGTGTGGGTCCTTCAGTGACAGAAAGTGGTCCACGGTGCCTTAATCTCCTGCTTATCAGGGACTTAAAAGCTGGATGTCCTGTTCTATCTTATAATCTCCTCTTGAATAGGCTCACAAGAGACTCCACTAATCTATTTATTTACTACAAATGTACTGAGGACCATCTTCCAAGACACGGGACTAAGAGCCCGAGACAAACTCAGATTCCAAGAGCTCCCCAACGGAGGCGAGTGAGAGAAACCATAAATTTCTGCAGAACACAGTAAAGACAGGGATTTAAGTTTTTACAGCATGACCTATCGGAACAGAGGAGAGACATAACCTCCAATGGAAGATGCAGAGGAGGCATCCCAAAGGAGGGAAATCCTCACTTGAATTTTAATAATAAATAAAAGAGGGGTGTCTGGGTGGCTCAGCCAGTTAAGCACCTGACTTTGGCTCAGGTCATGATCTCACAGTTCCTTGGTTTGAGTCCCGCATCAGACTCTGTGCTGACAGCTTAGAGCCTGGAGCCTGCTTCAGATTCTCTGTCTGTCTGTCTCTGCCCCTCCCTTTCTCTCTCTCTCTACCTCAAAAATAAATAACGATTATAAATTTTAAAAAAAGAATGGAGAAAAGTTATTGAAGCAAAGAAAGGAGGGCACAGGAGAGGACACCAGGAAGGCTCAGAGCAAGGGGACAGTGTGTCTGGAGGGTGTGAGGGATGGAAAAGTAAACCACCCTCTTGGAAGAATTGAGAATAGTTCACCAGTGATGCATAATGTGGAGGGAGTTTCTCATACCTTTTCTGGAGGTGTAGAGTAAGGACAGTCTGTGAAATCATCTGTCCTCACACCAAGTTGGACTTCAACTCTGTGGGCAAATAGTCTATCACACAGAGCAAAGAACCGGATCTTCTATTTAAAGTGGGTTTCCTGTTTAATAGATGAGAAATGGACAAGCAGAGAGCTGGAATGACTTTTGGTGTCAAGCTGATATTAAGTGTGAAAGTCAGGATTTGAATATGGATTACCTGAAATGCAGACGATTATGTAAGTAGAATCTCACTGACAAGATAAAATACACTTGGGTAACCTCCCCATGGCAGAGGAAAGATCAAATTCACTCATCGGCAACAAGGGGAAATTGAAACAATGAGTGCCTAGTTAAACCTATGAAATTAACACGTAACACAATAGGATTCAAAGAATCAAACACTTTCCTAGCAATTGGCAATATACTAGGTGCCACCCTCCTGGAAAAGAATTTGACAAAAGCATTAAGAGTCTTAAATACATGTATTCTTTGACTCTTAAGAAAATCATGTAAGATGGGGAGGAGAGAAAAAATAATATTTGGGCTTAGAAGGCTCATTGCAATGTTATTTAGAGCATAAAGTTGGAAAACAAATATTTTTAAACACAAGAAGGATTAAGAACGAGCCATGAGGGACATCTGGGTGGGTCAGTCAGTTGAGCATCTGACTCTTGATTTCAGCTCAGGTCATGATACCATGGCCTTTGGATTAAGCTCTGCATTGAGCTCTGCACTGAATGTGGAGCCTGCTTAAGAATCTTTCTCTCTCTGCCTCTGCCCCTTTCCCACACTTGTCCTCTCTAAAATAAAAAATAAAATAAAATAAAATAAAATAAAATAAAATAAAATAAGAAAGAAAAAGAAAAGACAAGAAAAGAAAAGACAAGACAAGGTCTATGAGATGGTATCCCCATCTAACTTTGGTTGTGAACAGCTTTAAGAAAGTAATATGGCAATGGGTTTAAGGTACAACATAGATGACAAAAGTAAGATATAAAATTAGATATAAAAGAAGTTCAAGGTTGTCCCAGGATGAATGGGAACTGGAAGTAAGCCATTTAAATAACCTATTTTCTTTATTTTTTTGTCTTTATTTTATTTTGAGAGAGACAGAGAGTCAGCGGGGGAGGGGCAGAGAGAGAGGGAGACACAGAATTAGAAGCAGACTCCAGGCCCTGAGCTGTCAGCACAGAGTCTGACATGAGGCTCGAACCCACAGATCATGACCTGAGCCGAAGTCAGAGGCTTAACGGACTGTTCTATTTTAAAACAAAAAATGAAACATTTATCATTAATAATGGAGCAAAATAGATTCAACTGGCAATTTATCTTGAAAGAGGAAAATATCATTATGAAAATGAACGTATTACATGTTATAGTTACTATGATATATATATATACACAATATAAATAGTTCACATACATATACAATATATATATACGATATAAATAGTTCGCAATTGTAAACCCATGTACATTTGTAAGTGAAAAAAGAAACGAAGCTTATTTGTTTTGCAACTGCTTTTATATAATGTTCATTGACAGCAGGAGTCAATAAATAACACATGGTACTTAACCTTTTGTTAGAAGTTTATAAAGAGGGTTTTTACAAAAAAAAAAAGTTTAAGATTTATATCAATTTCATCAAGGACTTCTCTTGGTACTTCTTGATTTGATCCTTACTGATTGCAAGCATGTCCCCTTTTTTACTCATTCGCCAGGTGTCGGTTGAGTGACTGTTGTGTATCAGTCATTTTTCTGTGAGCTTGGGCGAAGAAGTGAATCACCAGGAACCGCAGTAAAGAGCCTTAGCCCTCACACTTGGCAACAGTCCAGATGGTAAAGGTAGACGTAAACTTATTGAATAAACACTGGTTGAATACCTACTGTGTCCTGAGGCGCACCACTAGGTGCTTGGAATGCATCAGACAACAAGAAAGACAAAATACGCCTGCTGCCATGGGGTGTACATTTTTGTAGGGTTAAAACATATAATTAAATATAGCAGAATGGACATCTATGGGGGAAATGAGAGTGGGGGAAGGCAGTAATGGGGTTATCAACTAGTCTTCCTCTCTCAGATTCTACACATGACTTAAGAGGTTCTCCTACAGTTTCATTAGCTTTAGGAAACCTTCTCCAAGACTTGCAAATAATATGCCTTTTTTTTCTTGTTTTGAATTGGTAGATCGTTCCAGAATTTCTCAGCTGGTAAGTCAGTGTGAGTCTGTTCAACAAGGACAGTGACTAGGCATTGTCAAACTCTTCAATGGGAGGCATGTTTCAGTAAGGTTATACTTTGATAAGTAATCATTCCATCGGTTAAACATTTTTGTTTTAATGGTGATTGTGTGTTCTGGGTGACCTAGTGGGCATAGGAAGTAACATTGTGAATACTCCTATGGGGACCTTCTGTGGATGTGCATGGAGAAAACATGACCATGCAAGTAATATCTATGAGCCTCATGGATGGAAATACTAAGGGAAATTGTATTTCATTGAGCTTGGGTTTGTCACCAAAAATTCATCACATACATTTAAGATACTCAGTGGTAAACAGATAAGAGAAGTCTCACCATGCTTCCAGGGAAACTCTCCAAAATGCATTGGCTTCCTTCACGGAGTCTTGATTGGGATGAAGAAAGGCTGACCTTCTAATCTCCTAAAAGGGAGTTCCAAAAGTGTAAAAAGGATTCTGTTTCCAAAGCATGATGACATGTGAGTTCCATCTTCAAAAGACATTCTGTTCAGTCAATGCAGAAGGGAAGTAGACCCAAATGTCTCTCTTCCTGGGGCCTCAGTGCATGTAACTAGGTCGATTACGTTTTCCATGCCCCTTCCGGGTGGACACTTCAGCATTTCTGTTAAGCCTCAGGGGGGTATTCTTAGAATTCTGTATTTCTTTTCTGGGGATTGAGAGGAGAAATGTTAGAGGATGTCTTACTTGGTGTCCTAAATATGAAGAGAAAGTAGAATACCGCCAAATCTGTCATTTTCATGTTTAAAGATGTTATAAAATCCCTTTAAACTTCATGCAACTGTCTATTCAAGATAGAACTCTGTCCTGCACTTGCAGATTGGCCCTCGCGCCAGCTCCTCATGCTGTCTGCGCTCTCCCATTGGAGTCTGCGTGCCTGTAAGCTCCTCCCGCTCCTCAAGATTCTCTTCTCCTAGCTCCCCTTTCATCATGATCCACTCAAATGCCATTTAAATGTCAGTTTCCTATGTGTTTCCACCTAAAAACTCCCACTGGGACCCTCCTCTCTGCGTCCAGGGCATTTTCCATTAATCGCTCAAGGGATCAGTGAAGTTCTTGAACTCTGGGACTATCTAGTGCATTCAGACCCCAGCTCTAAACCCAAACTTCCTGTGTAGCCCTGGGCAAATTTACTTAAACTCTCTGTACTCCTCAACATCCTCACCTGTAAAAGGCAGGCAATGATTATATATATCCCGTTGGATTGTTGGCATGAATATAAAACACATTGATATGTGTAAAGTGCTTAATACAATGTGTGGCAGAAAATAAGTCCTATGAAAGTGTTTGATTTTAAAAATAAATAAGGTGCTAACCCACAGTATTTCAAGTGGACATTTTTTTCTTAGCACATACATAAGAAAGGAAACTCTAAAGCTCTGTAGAAGTCCCACTTTTGAACGTGACTCCCAGAGGTATAGCGATGCTAACAGCGTATACGTATGCATGTGTGAAGTGGTGTTGTAGCTACTGAGAGCAGTCAGAGAAGGTGGTTGCATCAGGTGTTTTTCTGGGACCCACTTCTGCTCAAGGAAAGATGGAAACTCTTTCTAGCTCAGACCCACATCAAGAAATGACTCTCCTCATCCATGTGAGTGGGTCTAAACCAGACCACTGCAGCAACACCTACGCCCTGGGCTCCCTTCCGAGAGAACCCAGTTGGTAAACAGGGCTGACGCTCCAAGAGAAAACACAAGGCTCTCCTTGTTCAAAGGGAAGCAAAACCTCATTCTCGTCCCCCCTCAGTGCACAGCAGCTGTCTGATTTTTACCCACGAACTTCAGCAGTTCGATGCCTCTGATACCTGAGATCAGCTGGACCAAAAGCTGGTGAATGTACCCAATGATGACAGAGGCAGGAGACAGGAAGTAGTGACTGGATGAGATAATTGCCTCATGATGCAACACCGTGACTTCTTACAGGATCGACAGTTTTGGAAGACGCAGACATGGCTGAGCTGTACGTGTGACCCTGCAGCAACATGGCGGGGGGATGCCAACAAGACATCGAGCGGAGGCCACAGGAGAGACTGGCAGAGGGCAAGGAAGAAAGAGAAGAGCTTGGAGGAGGGAGAGAGAGAAATGCTGTAGGTGCATCAAAGGTGATGGTGGGAGTAAGGAGCAAAAGGCATTGAGGAGGAAGACGGTGACTTGGAAGAGAAACGGAAGCCCTTTGGCACTCAATAAAACTGCTGCACAGGGTGCTTCTCATCACGCCTGGTAGCGGCATGCCGTTTGTACTCATAAGAAGCCGGTTTCCTGTCACTCGGCCTCCCCAGTTGTCCCCGGGAAGCCCCAGCGGCAGACCTTTCGCAGCCCCTGCTCAGGCCTCCTGAAACCCATGTTTAACCATAGACTGAAGGCTGCTCTCCTGGGAGGCCAGCCCTTACACTAACAACTGCACGTGAGGAGAAGCAGCCCATCTCTTGTTTTTGCAGTGAAATATATGAAAAGATAAATAAAATGCATTAATATTTTATTAACAACTATTAAGATCTACTAGAATAGACTATATCACCCTAGGAATAAAAGTGATCATTACATAATGGCGGCAACAATAAACACAATCACTCTCATGCGTTGCTGGGTTTCTCCATGTCCGGGCGCTGTGATGCCACCTGTTCCCAGCACGTGGGGGAGGTGTTCCGTGCCTTTTAGACACGCTTGATATTTGGAGAGGAATCTCTGGCCTCCTGTGACCCTTTTGCCTCTGGGAGAACTCAGCATATTCACTTCTCTGCCTCTGCTGCTGCCGGAGCCTGACTTGCTGTGGGTCCCTCCTGATGCGCCCGTGGGGTGCTGTGATGGCTGATTCTTTTTTTTTTTTTAATGTTTATTTATTTTTGAGAAAGAGAAACATAGCATGAGCAGGGGAGGGGCAGAGAGAGAGGGAGACACAGAATTCAAAGCAGGCTCCAGGCTCTGAGCTGTCAGCACAGAGCCTGACGCGGGGCTTGAACCCACGAACCTTGCGATCATGCCTGTGCTGAAGTCAGACGCTTAACCGACCGAGCCCCCCAGGTGCCCCCTGTGATGGTTGATTCTATGTATTCTTTGATGACAGGACGCTCAGGAATGTGTCCAAACACTTCTGGGCATGTCTCTGTGTTTCCATACCAAACTGAAATTTGAATCAGTGGACTCAGTTAGACATGTCACCCTCCTCAGTGTGGGTGAGCATCACCCAATCTGCTGAGGGCCTGAATGGGTCAAAACGGTGGGGGAAGGAAGAACTCTGTCTTTTCCTGTCTGATCATTTGAGCTGAGATATTGATCTTCTCTTGCCTGGAGTGCTCCTGCGTCCCAGGCCTTGGGCCCACCCTGAATCACACCACCAGCCTTCCTGGGTCTCTGGCTTACAGACAGAAGATGGCGGGACTTCTTAGCTACCTTAATTGCATAAGCAAATTTCTTATAATAAATGTGCTTTCATGCGAGCCATAGAAAGCTAGTGGTTCTGTTTCTCTGGGGAACCCTAACTAGCACAGATGCTGGCACGGGGACTGAGAGGCCTGTGGAGCCCCCAGCTCGGGGGCTGGCCGGAACTGGGCTTCGGGGAAGACAGCTCTTCCGAGGGTGTCTGGCTGCTGCGGAAGTGACCTCTTGGTGGCCGTACCAGCAAACCCCATGGGGCTAGGTTCCTGGTCACCATGCTCAGGCTCCCAAAGGGACTTTACCCATCAGGACAGCTCAGGAAATAACAGAGAACCCGTTCGGCACATTCTCTCACTGTTCAGCAAGGTACTCAACAGCCTTTCTCTTGTGTTGTTTTAACTGTGGCAAAATACACATAACAAAAAATTTTAATTTACCACCTTCGCCATTTTTAATCACACAACTCAGTGACGCGAAGTATATACACATTGTTACGAGCATCACCAGGCCACCCACCCAACTCTTTATCCTGCTGCATTGAAACTCTGTCCCCATGAAACGCAAACTCCGCATTCGCCTTCCCCACAACCGCAGGCACCCACCGTTCTTTCCGTCCCTGTGGATTTGACGCCCCTCAGGACCTCATGGACACGAAGTCATACAGTATTTGTCTCTATGTGACTAGCTTATGTCCCTTAGCCTAATATCCTCAAGGCTTATCCATGTTGTAATACGTCACAGTTTCCAAATTCTGTTCCATCGTATGGGTGCACTCTGTTTTGTTTATTCATTCACCTATTGACTACACTTTGCTTTATAGCCTATATGTGTAACAACGATCAAGCCTTCCAGCGTGGAAAATATGTACGACGGTTAATTTTATGTGTCAACTTGACTGAGCCACAGCACTCAGACATTTGGTCAAATATTATACATGAGGGTGTTTTTGGATGAAATAAACATTTATTTTTTATTTTATTTTTTAATGTTTATTATTTATTTTTTGGGAGAGAGTGAGAGACAGAGAGACAGAGACAGAGCACAAGTGGGGGAGGGGCAGAGAGAGAGGGAGACACAGAATCCAAAGCAGGCTCCAGGCTCTGAGCTGCCAACACAGACCCCGATGTGGGGCTTGACCTCATGAACTATGAGATCGATCGTGACCTGAGCCAAAGTCAGAAGCTTAACCAACTGAGCCATCCAGGCACCCCAGATGAGATTAACATTTAAACTGGTTGACTGGCTAAAGCAAAACTCTCTCTTTTTTGTGGGTGGGCTGTGTCCAATCAGGAGAAGGTCCGCATGGAACAAAAAGTTGGACTCACCCCAAGTGAAACAGGATTCCTCCTACCTTTGAGCTGGGACATTGATTTTTTTTCCTGCCTTTGGATCCAAACTGAGACATGCAGCTCTTCCTGTGTCTCAAACCTTCTGGCCTTCGGACAGGAACTGTAAAACTGTCTCCTCTGGTTCTTAGCCCTACAGTTCAGACTGAAACTACCCCATCTGCTTTCCTGGGTTTCTAACTTGGGTCTCACCCTGCAGATCTTGGGACTCACCCACCTTCATAACCATGTGAGCCAATTCCACATACAGACACATATATAAAAATTATATGATATTTAATATAATATTACATGTATAATATATAATTATAATTATTTTCTTATTTTAGTAGCCTATATAATACAGTATGTGTCAGTGTGTGTGTGTTGGTTCTGTCCATGTTGGTTCTGTTTTTCTGGAGAACTCTAAGACGGCATCCCCCTGTGTGGCTTAGGCATAACATTTTGTTGGCCTCATAAAGTCCCGAGGTAAAGAGCCAGCGCGGTGACGGAATCCGAGGCAGACATCTAGAAGTGCGCTGCTCTGCACAGCGGTGCCGCCAAGATTCTAGTGAGTAAATCCCCTTAGAAACTCTTGTCTTGGTGGCTCTGTCTGCTTGAGCCGCCGTCACAAAGTACCCCAGACTGAATGGCATAAACAGAAATGCATCATCTCACAGCTCTGGAGACCGGAAGTCGGAAAGCAAGGTGGGCCCGGGGTTGATTCCTCCTGGGGGCTGTGAGAAAAGTCTTTTCAGGTCTTCCCCCTAGGTTCTCATGGTTCATTAGCAGTGGCTGGCGTGCCCTAGTCTGCGGAACCCTTACTCTGATCTCTCTCTTCCTCTTTATGTCTTGTTCCTCCGGCGGCATGCTTCTCTGTGTCCCGGTGTCTCCCTTTTATAAGGACGCCAGTCATATTGGATGAGGGCCCACTGTGCTCCAGGACGACTCATCCTAACTTAATTACATCTGCAATGACCCTATATCCAAACAAGGTCACAGTCTGAGGTGCTGAGGGTTGGAACTTCCCTATATAGATTTTTAGGGGGACACAATTCAACCCACCACACCTTGACAAGTGTTTTTGTCTCTGAGCATGTGACACTTGGCTATCTGGGCAAACTCATACCAATTGCACTTCACGAGTCTCCCACCTGCCAATTGCAGACATGACCTTGGCAAGGCCTGGAAGTAACACAAGCTTCATCCCACCATTCCCTTTCCTGGCCTGGGGTGGATGTGATGCTGCGCATGCATTATTGATAGACCCCAAGCTTGCCAAGCTGGCTGTGTGTGTGTGTGTGTGTGTGTGTGTGTGTGTGTGTGGTGTGTGTGTGTGTGTGTGTGTGTGTGTGTGTGTGGTGTGCGTGTGTTCATGTGGCAGAGAAAGAAAGGCAGACAAAAGACGTGGACAAGGATGGCACCGGGCATCCTTGAGTGTTCTGCTTTCATTAAGAACATGTTTTGCTTGTTTCCCAAGGGCACCCATGACAGCGGCCACATGGCAGTGCAGGGTGGGGTGTCTTGGAACCCCAAACTACATGCAAATCAAGAGTACATGCTTACTTGGTAATCGGCCTTCAAAGGCCCAATTCAGCCACGTCCTTCACACCCCTCTGCATCGCCTGGACACAGATTGGTGGCTCTGCGTCTCCACACCCCTGTCTCCCTCCCTCCAACCCACCCGCCCATCCCCTGCTCTTTCCCCCTTAATGCTCACAGGTCCTCCTGGAAGACTCAACCACTTACAGTTGTTGAGTGATTAAATATTTATAATCAGGGCAATGAGTGAGGTGTTGAATAATAAATGCTAAGGTTGAAGCGGCCTCAGATAATTTCTGGAGATTTCTTCATTCATGGCCTCTTTGATTCTAAGGGGAAAAAACAATTCTTTAATTAACTTTTTTTTTGGGTGCAGCTGTGACAGTCGATAGGCCTTTATCAGATTTTGTTCATGACTCACTGCCCTGCCACAGGGCTTACTCTGCTGCCGAGCCCCCAGCCCCCCAGTCATGTAGATGCCACCTGGTGAGGTGGATCTCCCTTCATCTGTGTCTGAGCACTCAAGGGGAAAGCATTTTTTAAAACTCAAATCCCTAGACCACAAATCCACTGTGTCCGTATCTGGAGGTGGAATCTTTTTGAGGCTCCCGAAAACAGGAATGGGCCTTCCCTTTCATAGAACCACACCAAGCCAAACCACGTGATTCCTCTAGTGTATGAGGCCTGTTGCATTTAATTTCGACCACAACTCAATATGGAAACTACTGGCATCGTTCTGATTTTTGCCATCAAGGAAAAGCCAAGGCACAATGAGTTTAAGCCTTTTGCACAAGGCCCAGAGATGGTAGACAGTTGGATCTCAGCTTGGGGTGAGCACCCTTCCAAGGAAGATGGATACAAAGAGGAGGGGAGCAGTGTCCACACTGGCGGATCTCTCAGAGCCCGAGGGCGGAAATGCCTGATGCAGAGCAAGCCCAGCAAGCCACTCTGAGAAAGGTAAACAGAAGCAAAATGTCAGAACTGAAGACCAAGTGGCCAGCTCTGTACACATGGGCTGGGCAGGCTTCACGGAGGAGAAGGCACGGGAGCTGCAGTGAAGAGATCATATAGAACTTTGCCTGGGATGAGCTTGGGACACGCCGACCTCCCCATTTTTTTTTAATGCTTTATTTATTCTTTTTGTGAGAGAGAGACAGACAGAACGCAAGCTGGGGAGGGGCAAGAGAGAGGGAGACACAGAATCCACAGCAGGCTCCAGGCTCTGAGCTGCCAACACAGAGCCTGATGTGGGGCTCAAACTCACAAACTGTGAGATCATGACCTGAGAAGATGTCAGACGCTCAACTGACTGAGCCAGGCGCCCCTCCCATCTTGTGAATGGTCCCAACCTGTTCACTTGAAACCCCTTCAGAGAGAACATGATAAAGGATGCCGCGATCAAACCTTCTTTTCCTCTCTGGATCCACGTTCTGGTACTATATCCTAAAAGCATCGAATTAGAAGGCATTTGAAGATGGCTGACACATCTTCATTTTGACCAGGAGCAAACGTGTATTGCCTGCTGTGGACTGACTCCCTGTGTCTTCCCAAAGTACACATGTTAGTCCCTCGTGTAACGGTTTTGGAAGGTGGGGCCTTTGAGAGGTGATCAGGTTATGAGGTTAGGGTGCTCAAAAGAGAATCCATGCCCTTATCAAAGAGACCGTAGAGAGCCCCCTTGTCCTTTCTTCTGTGTGAGGACACAGCAGACGATGGTAGTCCATGAACCAGGAAGCAGGCTCTCGGCAGACACCAGATTGGCTGGCACCTCGACCTCACACTTTCAGCTTCCAGAACGATGTGAGATAAATTTCTATTGTTTATAGGCCATCCAGCCTAGGCGATTTTGTTACAGCATCACAGGTGGACGAAGACATTACCCAACCTCTCTAGTCATGATATCAGAAATAATTTACATGGGAAGAATGCTGGAAAAAATTACCTGCTCTGTTTTGAAAAAGGAAAGTTAAATTCACAACAGGAGCCAAAGACTTAGCTACACATATTCGTGACTTTGCTTTTGTGTCTATTCTTATATGAAATCTGAAACTAGCATAGAGCCAGGATTTACCATATTTGTAAATGGTCCCATGATCTACCGTCTGCCATCTTCTATCAGGGTTTCAATAATCTTGTGTTTGTGTCTTTTTCTATCTCCCCTTGGGGTCATTGGCTCATTTTGGGGGAAGCTGAGATGTTATCCTGAGTAATAGATAGGGAGATAATCTTTAGCAACACAGACTTCTAATGTCCTCAGCATCTTCCTTCTTGTTGGGACTAAGAAGTTACTCCTTCAGGCATTACAAAAAACTTCTCTTCCAGTGTCCTTGATGCAGAACATTGAAAAGTTCTATTCTTGAATGTCATTGATGATTGTCTAAGCCAAGGAATATCATAAAGTCACAAGCAAATCTTATTTATTGAGGGCTTCTCTGGGCAAAATACTTTTTCAGAAGCATTTTATCTGTTATGGTATTCAAAATTTTATAGGTGAGAAATCTAGATCTTAGAAAAAGTTCAGTGATGATCCCAAGGTCACAACAGTGGAAACACTAAGTCAAGATTTACCCCCAGGCTTCTGAGTCCAAGTGTCCCAGATTCTCAGAGCCTTTCTATGCTAATGAAGCATTTATGTAAATGTAAGACATGAGAGTATCAATGGGAACTTGAATATGTTTCTTTTCAAAAGTCTAGCTGTGGAAATGCCTATTTCTCTAGAGCAGTATTTCCCTAAACCTATCTTTGTAGAGCATTCATTTTGCAATGGATTCATAAAAAAAGTGTTTGGTCCAAAAAGTTTCAGATATATTGAATTAAACAAAGATAAGTCCATTTTTCTCCTGCTGGCATTCAGAGAGCTTTCAACACACCAATGTGTATTGTGGATTTCCATTTTCAGTGTTAAATGTGTTTAACAAACACATAGGACTTACAGGATGGGGATGTGGACCCTGGGATAAACGATAATGATGGTTAGACCCTGTATCCTATCCCCCAAAACTTTCTACCAGGTCAGAGAAGAGCTGAAGTAGTAATTACATATCAACTCCCTTCTGGTAGCTGTTCTAATTACCTTTTGCTTTTCCCTTAATAAATTTATGCCCCAGCACAACTATGGGCACTCGGGTCATTTAAAAAAAATAATTACTAAGATTTTAACCTCTTTGAGGCCAAGTGACTGCTTCTTTCCACCTGTTCAACTCCTAAGGACCTATCACTTACAATAAGTAGACAAGATATTACATTTATTTGATAGCAATTTAAAAAGCAGTTAAGAACACAGGTTTGAAAACTTGATTATATTCAATACAAGGTGTTGCCACTTGTGAGGCACATTATTTAATTTTCTTGAGTCTCAATTTCTTCTTTTGTAAAATGTGCCTTAAAAATAGACATTTAATAGTGCTATTGGGAGTGCCTACCATGTGCCCGATGTGTATTTAGCAAAAGTCTCCTTCATGAAGTTAACTGGACCTCCCAGCTTGAAATTGCAAGCTCTGTATACCTCCACTTCCTGACCTCCAATGCTGTTCTGTAATTTTTTTACAAGTCTTATCACCTTCTAATGCACTACAACATTTATTTCCTTATTTATTTCTATTGTTTGTTGTCTGTCCCCCTCCATCTGCACGTTAGCAACAAGAAACAAGCTTCTGTCTGGTTTTTTTTATGTTTTTTTTTATTTTTGAGAGACAGAGACAGAGATAGCATGAGCAGGGGAAGGTCAGAGAGAGAAGGAGACACAGAATGTGAAGACAAGCTCCAGACTCTGAGTTGTCAGCACAGAGCCCAATGTCGGGCTCAAACCCATGAACTGTGAGATCATGACCTGAGCGGAAGTCAGATGCTTGACTGACTGAGCCACCCAGGCGCCCCTGTTCTGTTCACTGATGTATCCCGTGGATCAAGATGAGGACCAGGCATATAGGTGATGCGGAAAGGTGTGTGCTGAATTAACCTACACAAGTAGTAATTGTTCATCAAAGATAAGAGGCATCCTACCAGGCATTCAGGATGAGTAAGCTGAGGCCAGGGTAGAGCAGAACTGTGAGTAAATGTCCCCAGGGCCTTCCGGAGCCTCCTAGAGGAACAACTGATGACACTTACTATCGGATAGATACCATTGGCCTTCACACAGGTTCTTGATATTTGGGTGTTAACGTTAACCTGTAAAAGATCATAAACCCAAAGCATCATACATCAAAAAATCAATACTCATGTCAGCTCTGTAGCTTGCTAGAGAAGAGCCATCCTTTTCCAACACAGCTGCCAGCCTCACGCTCCTGTTTCTAAAGCCTGTGTGTGCACAGAGCTGCAACCCACACTCCCAGCACAACACGAGACAGGGCAATGTGAAAAGACTCTGTGTTACCGAGGTCTCTGTTCTATTCTCTTCCTGATGAGGGAAAGAGAGTGATTGCTAAGTCACAGAAGGTTGCAGAGATTTATCACCAGTTGCCAAAGCTTGCTGATAAGTTCAAGACATCCTGATCCTAACAGAGGCCACTGCAGAGCATTAAGCAGGAAGCCCAGGAAGGTAGGGTGAGTCCAGGGCGGGGGCTGGCACCAGGTAAAAAAGAAAAATGCCTCTCTGGGAGATTAATCCTTCCTGTAGTCCACTGGTAAAGTAATAAAAGGTTTATGATTCATTTCTTCCTTGATAATGGAGGAGACAATTAGTAATTACTGGATTTATGGTATTTGTTGTGTTAACTCAACCAATAAAGTATCCAGCAAAATTGTGCTTTGAAGCCCTTTTGTTGTAGAATAATAGGACAAAAGCTTTAAAAAAAAAAAGCAGCAAGCGGCTGTACCATGTGTCACCTATGAATTTAACTAACATTTATATTGCAAAGTTCTAAGTGTTGTCACAATTTTCCCCATTTCCTGCATTTCGTTCCCCCCAGAATGAATTTGGGGAGGTAGGAACCAGCATTTGGTGCTGTGTAAATCTGCCTTCTCAGGAATGCCTGCCTCTCCCCTCTCTCTCTTTCAACACCGTGGACCACTCTTCCAGCACCCTCAAAATTCACCACTGGCCCTCCTCACCTCCTTGTCTCCCAGCATGGGGCACCTGGGGAGACACATTGATGCTAACCAGGGATGTCTGTGGAATACAGTGCATGTCTTGAAAAGATTCAGTGGGCAAACTTTCTACCTTCAAGGCGAGGGGAGTTTTCACATCTCTGGAAATGTTCAGGATGAATGCTTAAATCCAACAAACATGACCGTGGGGGTTTTAGGTACATGGGCATATGACCATGGATGTAGGCCTATGACCCTGGATACATCACCATGTGGTTAAGGAAAAACTCTCTAAATATTTGACAGTAGAATTGTTTAGACAGATCACAGTGAGTGACAGGCCACATTAAAGATGTAATATACACAAGTGCTGATGCATAGGAGCACATGTACCCCAATGTTCATAGTGGCACTTTCTACAATAGACAAATCATGGGAAGAACCTAAATGTCCATCACCTGATGAATGGATCAAGAAGATGTGGTATATATACACAATGGAGTATTACATGGCAATGAGAAAGAATGAAATCTGGCCATTTGTAGGAAAGTGGATGGACCTTGAGGGTGTCATGCTAAGTGAAATAAGTCAGGCAGAGAAGAACAGATACCATATGATTGCATGCATAGGTCTAACAAGAGAGCAGGAGAAACCTAACAGAGGACCATAGGGAGGGGAAAAGAGAAAGAGAATTGGAGAGAGAGAGGAACAGAAATCATGAGAAACTACTGAATACTGAAAATGAACTGAGGGCTGAAGGGGGAGGGGAAGGGAGAAGGGGGTGATGATCATGGTGGGGGCACTTGTGGGGAGAAGCACTGGGTGTTATATGGAAACCAATTTGACAATAAACTGTTATAAAAAATGTAATATACAGACACTGTAGAAATATAGTCAAATTCTTATAAACTGTATTGAAAGATTAAGATAGAGAATAGAAACATCTACTTGGAATATGCACACACACAGATTAAAACCGAATGCCTAGGCCAAGTGCTTGTATTACATAGAAACTTAATTTTTCTGGAATGAATATAAAATACAGAAAATGGAAATTGGTAGTAAGATGACAAAACTGTATGTGTGTGTGAGTATAATGGGCATTTATATTATAAAGATATGTTAAGTAAAATAAAATGCTCAAATGATTGTCACTTAAGTTTAATATTTTATTATCTGTGTCCCATTTTTTACAGCTATAATTAAATATGGGGTTCACTTATATGAGATCAATTGATACAATTTGTTAGAAGGAAACTGAAAATGCCAGTCCTTTACTCTGTACTTCTGTTCCTGGGACTTCACAGTTTCAGCCACATCTCTGTCCCCATATGGAGAAGGCCATCTCACATAATGTCACATCCTTGTTATCTCCTTAGGGCTGCAGCACACTGGGCCTCAAGAGCCCCCTAAGTTTTAGAATGTATGTATAACCCAACATCCAAAATTTCAGGTCCCTCTCTCAGGCCCCAAGTAATAAACATAAACTCAACTTGAGAGTTTTGTAACTTTTCCAAGGTCAAGGCTTCATAACGACACCCTTTAAACATATATGTTTTGCTTTTGTTGGCCGAGGACATTCCAAATTTTTTAAAAGTCAGGCTGAAGTAGCACTTTGAATGATTGGAGCACTGTTCCCTTGCCAGCAAATATTGTGACCATTATCTTTGAAAACTCATGAGAAGGGACAACGGAAGATAAACAAGGAACTTAAGCTGATTTATGGAATGTCAAACTAACCCACACTGATGGTGCTCTAGTCCCCATCCTGGGTTACATGGCTAAAGGTTGCTGGTTAAACAATTAACTTCCAGGGGCCTCCGGTGCAGGTCCTCTGAGGCCCATGGATTGGCTGTTAAAGTCATTATGCTTGAACTGTGGCCCGTAGGCTAAGTGGCATTGGACAACAATAGGGAAACACAATAAAAATATGTCCATCAAATGGCTAGAGTCAGGGCACCTGAGTGATTCAGTCAGTTGTGTCCCACTTCAGCTCAGGTCATCATCTTGCAGTTTGTGAGTTCAAGCCCCACATCGGGCTCTGTGCTGACAGCTTGGAGCCTGAAGCCTGCTTCAGATTCTGTGTTTCCCTGTCTCTGCCCCTTCCCCACTTACTTTTTCTTTCTGTCTCTCTCTCTCTCTCTCTCAAAAATAAATAAACATTAAAAAGGTTTTTAAGTCATTGTGCACTAGCTGTGACCCATAGGCTAAGTCAAAAATAGGGAAACACAATAACAAACATGTCTATCAAAACACTGAGTCAGGGCACCTGGGTGGCTTAGTTGGTTAAGTGTCTAAGTATTGATCTCAATTCAGGCCTTGATCTCAGAGCTCTGAGCTCAAGGCCCAGCTTCGAGCTCTGCCCTGGCTATGAAGCCTACTTTAAAGAAATGCTAGAGTCTACTCAGAACTAAAGCATCAGTAAAATTTTGATCTCTTAGTAGGTTGCCACTCAGAAGGTGTAGGTTTTACGTATTAAGAGAATTTACTTCTTCACAGCTTGTGGCTTTGGGGCTCATGCTTTGAATCTGTACGTCTCCATTTCCTCATCATTACATGAAGATACTGTTGGTATCTGCTTTGTCGATGGTGTGAATGGGGACTGTAAGCCTTTCACAGTCCAGTAATTCTGCTTCTGGGTATTTGTGCAATAGACATGAAATCACCATTAGTGATTTCGGTGCCCCTACTTTCATTGCAGCTTTGTTGATACCAGCCAAGAAATGGAAACAATCTATGTGCCACAGAAGGATCAATGGATAAAGAAGTTGTGAGATGCACACACACGTGCACACACGCATGCACACAGCCCTGGAATATTACTCAGCCAGAACAAAGAAGGAAGTCCTGCCTTTTGCGACAACAAAGATGACTCAAGGGTGTCATCTGGAATGAAATCAGGCAGAGAAAGACAAATCCTGTATGATCTCATGTACTTGTAGACTCTTCAGAAATCAAACTCATAGATAGATTGGTGGGGAGCAGGTGTAAGGGGTAGTGGGAGAAATGGGGTAAGGTTTACAAAAGTTACAAAAAGGCAAAAAAACAAACAACAACAACAAAAAAAACCCTCATGGAAAGTCCTTTAACACATGGTTTTTATGTGTGTGTTTTTTTATTTTTCTTTCTCTTCCACTACCATCATTTTATTTTCTTCTTATTATTTTTTAATTCAAATCCAAGTCAGTTCACACACAGGGTAGTCTTGGCTTCAGAAGTAGAACCCAGTAATTTATCTCTTATATCTGATACCCAGTGCTCATCCCACCAAGTGCTTTCTTTAATGTCCAATATTTATGTCTTAATCTAATATTAGAGATGAGTTTAAACATTAAATCTTTAACTTTTCTAAAGCCTCAGAGGCTTGAATTGAATAATTTTTTTTGCACCTGAATCACTATGGTAGGTTAATATATCTATGTCTTTAATATTGTTCAGTTGATGTAAAACACAGCCCAAAGTGTCTAGGTTACTTCGCAAAGTGTCTCTTTCCAAATAGTCAAAAACAGAAGGGGATTGGCAGCCAGCTCCAGACATCCCGAGGTCCTGGGGCTGATCAAGGCCAACATGAGTCTTGGAGGCTCAGGAAACCCTCCAGACTGGCATTGTTTGCCCCCAGCCTTACCGTCCTTGGCAGCGGTGTTGGATGCAATCTGACCCCAGTCCCCCAAGCCCTCACTTTGCCTTCCGGGTATAAATATGGCTCCCAACAAACTACAGTAATAGCCACAGAAGTTGCTAAGGGGAAGAGTGAAAAGCCAATTCTTTCTCTTATGAAATTTAATGTGCTGAAATGTGAAATTCACTGTCAGAAAAGTAACACTTTTATGGGGCCTCCAGCATCAAAACATCCTAAAAATAATCCAGGACAGGTAAGTGTTAATGCCCCACCTGCGGGTTTCCAACACCTTTGTGCAAAAACAACATGTCTCCATTCAAGTTCAAGAGCACTCCCTGCCCCTCAGGAAGAAGGATGAGGGCCACGTTGGCTTATTTCTTATGCAGAGCGGGGGACCAGCTGACCCCAAAGCACCAGTGTGCTGTCAGAGAGCCAGGAAGGGTGCTCTAGAATGCCTGTGTCAGGTGGCCGCCTCTGAGTTCGTAAAAATAACTCCATCTCTGGAGCCTCATATGTGAGAAGAGTAGTTCAAATGATGAATTTTCATGCCATTTTAAAATCCAAATGGGAAAAACATCCCAAGTCCAATTTCTGATTTGGTGTGTGTGTGTGTGTGTGTGTGTGTGTGTGTGTGTGTGTAACAAGGAAAGATGGTAGCAATGACACAAATGCTGAGTGTGGACTAAAAGTTGACAAAGGTCACATGACCTTCTCCGCTGAAGTCTCCCTGTTATGCGACAATTTAACAGATGAGGATTTGCTCCGATCACAAAAGTAGAAACTGGTAAAGTCAGGAATAAATTAAGTTACAATTTGCAAACCCAGTTGTGTATGACCCAAAGCTCTGTGCTGCTCTGGCTATGCCATCGCTGTCTGCTTTAAATGGCAACATGTTCGAAGTACAAGCGGCACATCACAAAAGTCACTTGCTCCTACCCTGTAGAAATGCCCTCTCCAGTGTGGCTCTAGGGACATAGTCCAGACAAGAAGAGGTGGCCCCTTGTTCGCGGGTTTTAATCACTCAATATTTTAAGATATATCAAGTGACCAGAGCATAGACTTGAGTCTACTGGAGGAGACCATTTCCCCAGCAAGGAGGCCTCTATGGTGAGGGGTGGCCTCCAAATTAAGGACAATCTCATTTGTTGGAATGTTCAGTCAAAGCTCCCCATGGGCTGAGCTAGCTTTTCTGACATGTCACCAAGCTTGACTGCAGCCCTCTGAAGAGATTGAGGCTGGGCCCCTGGGAGATTATGTGAGTCTCCCTTCAGGAGGAGGGATCAGAGTGATGGCTGGGAGCTAGATGAGCTTTGGCAGAGTCCTTTCCACTCCTCGGGCTCGTCTGCCCATTGCCTGCTTTCCATCTCCTCCAGTCCTGGCTTGGGAAGTGGCATTTGTCGTGGAATGCTATGGAGAGATTGAGGACAAGTACATTGAACCTGGATTTTGGCCATCCTTGAGTGTAGGCACTTAGTCTTGATCCTGCTATTCCCCCACCTTGAACAAAAGCCCATAAACCAATCGTTTCCTGAAGTCTTGATAATCTGTAGAGACTCTTACTTCCCTCCAGAGGGTCCACGTAGAATGGATCAGAGGGCTGAGTCTCCATTCGGATGGTCCTGCCACAGATCCTCCACCGGTGGGCAGAGGGCTTGTCAACCACTGATACCCCTCAGGATAAAAAGGGATTAATCCATGTAAGTGACTAGGCTTAATCAAACAACTAAGCAATTAAGAGCAGAAGGGATTTCTGCAAATGACAGAGGAACAGAGTTTCTACTGTTCAGGAGAGATCAGAGAAGGAAAATGTTTCCTTTAAGCCTAAGGAAGCATAAGAATGTACCCCTAGAATCCATAAATGTAACCTCTTGGGAGGTGGAGTAACAGGTGACCAACTGCTTCTGCCCTCCTGACTCATGACCAATTTTCACCTTCCTTGTGCTGTTTCTTCTCCTGTTCCAAAGTCTCCCAAGGGGTGCCTTCTCTGTACCCCCCCATGTCCACTGTCCCTCAGGATCTCTTCCTCAAGCTGTGTGAATAGTCTTGAAGCAGTGTCCCTCTTCCAGGCTATGAAACACTCACCAGCTATATCACACACTCACCAGCTGTGTTGCATCCTACCAGCTGTACAAAACCAACCTTTAGCCTCACCATCCCTAGTTGCAGTCCTAGCCCATAGCCCTCAGCACCCCTTGAGTTAATTATGAGTGGACATGTCACTCAAGAGTGTAATTTTTTTGACATTTGCCCTTACTGTAGTCTATGGGTGGGGGGTAGGGTTCTCAACACAAATCCAGGTCTAAGGTGAGATTCCATAAGGTGGACTGTTGTCTTCAGTAGAATACAATTGTAGGGAGCCACAGTTCAGAAGCCCCATTGGGTCAACTGGAGATAAGTCCAGTGAGGAGCATGAAGGAGCAGGGACAAGTGCTCAAGCTGGTGAGGACAGGCTCAGCCCTCAAGGTCTAGAAGTAGCACCACTTAGAAGGAAGGGCACTGCGTTGAGTTAGATCTCTAATTCCTCCACATTATAGCCGTGAAACCTCACCCAATTCATGCCAACTTTTCTCATTTTCACGGTCTGTAAGGTGACCAGCCCACAATGATTTCTTTCTCAGAGTTTGTTGAGATGAAATAAAACAATGTCCGTAAAAGCTAGCTTTGTGCTGTCCACCAAAAAGGCCTAGAGATAGTGATACCCAGTGGCAGTGAGGGCTCCTGAAACACAAATTTTGGTTTCTAGATACCACTCTCCAGCAGAAGGAATCTATGTGGAGAAATGGCTAATCCCAGGACTAGCACAAGGGAAGTACAAGATGCACCCAGATCATCTTGTGGGGACTTTGAATGGACACAGAAGCCTCCTTGAGCTTGGTCCTAATGGCCAAATCCGTGACAAATGAGACAATGACATATATAATGATATGGACGGACGCTATCTGCAGGAAATATCAGAACCCAGGAGTTCACACTGATATCAACACTACAATAAAAAAATAAATGGAAGGGAAGGGAAAGCTTCTCTTTGTAGATGCATCCCAATTTAGAAATGTACAAATAGTAGTGTAAAACTTTTAAAATCACCTTTTGGCAAACACTGCAGTAAAAATTGTTTGGGTCAAGAATCCTCAGCAGGTGCTACTATGAGTGGGTGAGAGATTGATAAGAAGCAACATATTTACATAGTCGCAAAATTTGGTGACATAAGAACTTCGTTGACTATAAGGGGAAAAAAAAGAATAGCTTTCTGGTGGAGATTCCTAACAGACCCCATTTCATCCCCGTCACATGGACCTTGGGGGACCCGTGATGCTGAAACGCACACTAACTCACTGCTGTGACGTTTCTGCAAACCATGAAGCCAAACACAACTTTAATCATCAGAGACCATCGGACGCACCTAAAGGGCTGAGCCTAAGTTTAGGACGCACCTAAACTTAGGAGTATTTTACCAAATAACTGACCAGGGCTCCTCAAAGTTGTCAAGCTCATGAAAAGCAGGGAAAGATTGAGGGACAGTTTCAGATTAATGGAGACAGAGACATAGCAGCCAGCTGCAATCTGTGGTCCAGAAATGGATTCTGTACCAGAGAGAAAGGGAGATGAGTAGGCTTAGAATGAGTGAGGTCTGCACATCCGTTAGTAGTAATAAGAAGATGGGGCGCCTGACCATGATCTCACGGTTCATGGATTCAAGCCCCACGTCGGGCTCTTTGCTGACAGCTCAGAACCTGGAGCCTGCCTCAGATTCTGGGTCTCCCTCTCTCTGCTCCTCTGTCTCTGTCTCTGTCTCCCTCTCTCTCTCTTAAAGTAAATAAATGTTTTAGAGGCACCTGGGTGGCTCAGTCAGTGAGCGTCCAACTTCAGCTCAGATCATGATCTCATGGTTCATGGGTTCGAGCCCCACATCGGGCTCTGTACTGACAGCTAGCTCAGAGCGTGGAGCCTGTCTTCAGATTCTGTCTCTCCCTCTCTCTCTGTCCCTCCCTTGCTCACACTGTCTCTCTCAAAAAAATAAAATAAAATAAAACATTTAAAAAATCTTTAAAAAGCAAATAAACTTTTTTTAAAAGTAAAGAAAAATGGTAATTGTGGATTTCGATTTGTGGTCTTTGATCATGATCCTATGGAAACTGGGTAAAACGTGCATGAGAATTTTGTACTCATTTTTGCACCTGTTTCGTATATCTAAATTCTTTCAGTATGAAAATTTTAATGTTTTCAACTTAAAAGGAAAACAAGCTAGTTTGGTTTGGGCATATAAAAAGGCACTCAACAGATGACATTTATCATTGCATTTAAAGGGAAGAATGAGTGGCGGCAGGAATTTTTATTTAACCTATTCTCCCTGAGAAAGCAAGCCTTGGCCCACAAGGGCAGAGAGAGGAGGCAAAGCTGGTTTTGTGGCTGCCGCAAACTTCAAGGTTGCTGAGGGACTGTGTGGAGGAGAAAATTGTGCCAGATTCTGGAAGAATGGTCCCTTTTCTTTTCACAGAAAAGAAAAAGTACACGCAACAAAATTCAGAGAGACAATGAGTGTGTGGGAGCCTCTTGCTCTCAGCCAAGCCATTGTTCAGCCCAAGTGCTCAGGGCCACAGCCTGAAAAGTGATGTGGCTTCTTCACTTCCTGGGAAATTTGCTTGGCATAGCATTGTCTCTGTGAAAAGCAGAACCTGAATCCGGGAAAGAGCACACCTGACCTGCAGAGGGGTGTTCAGAAGACAGAATCCACCCTGGCTCTGACGGGCGGCCGAATGCCAGCCAGTGCAGAAGACGCCTCTTACCTCTTAGGCCTCCAAGGGACATGAGATGACCTTCCCTTTGTTAAAACCAGAGTGGATCCCGAGAATGCCATCCTGACGTGATCACATATTTGATATTGGGACTCTGTGCCAAAAAGGATAAGGGGGGAATGGGGGTCATGCATTTTAGGGACCACTTTGGATTTTCATCTTCTGCCCTGCAACAAACAAGTAATTTTTCCCATGTCCTACTTCAAGCAATTGATGGGCGCTTAGTAACTCTCAGAATAAATTCTAAAGTACTTAGTATGGTTACAGCCACTTCTGATGCAGCCTCATCTCCTATCCTTGAATGTTATGCTCTAGGAGTAAGGAATTACTTCCAGTTTTGTGAGCACATTTGAAAATCCCAGGGCCCCATGACATTTCAGTTTAGAAACCACCTCTTCCTGGAAGACTCTTGCAGTCCCTCATTTCAGCCACTTAGATGAGCATAAATCTTTCCCTGCTCACAGACACCTCCATTTTTTAAGGACAGGGCTCTGCAGTTCATCTTCTGTGGGTCTGCCTTCATCCCAGACTGTGGGGTCCTTGAAAGAAAGGATCTGGACCAAGTCTGCCCTTTGGTCCAGATCATTCTTGGTCCTGGGGGTGATAAATGTTTTCCAATTTGAATTGAAAAAAGAATGACTATGGAATACCTTGGAACTTGATGAACAGCAATTTTTTTGTTGTTTGTGTTGTTTTCATTTGGGCACACACACAAGTGGGAAAATGCATGTATGAATAAACTACAAATTAATCTTTCCCCATTTCTTAAGTGATGAAGTGTTTGACGACGAAATGTTTATGAAACATAATGAAAATACTACTTACTATAAAGAAATGCTTAATAAATGGGAGATCACATTTAAAGATCATTTAGTTCTTTCCATAAACCTATATGTGCTCAAATTGATTTCTCACTTTCACTGAATATCTTGCTAGATGCAGTAGACTGCAATTTGATGTAATATTCTTACATCAGAAGGTGGGCAGGATGGGCATTACTGATTTTCTAGGCTCTCTCCTCCATAAAGTAAGAGTAAGCCCTAATCAGCAGGACAAAGATGTGTGTCAATGTACAGCTATATTTACAAATTCCTTTATTGATTTGAATTCTAGATCTTCTAAGTATATTATATATTCATGTGGTCGAGAAGGCTTAGACTTTGCCTTTGCAAGCCCAGGTTGTGCCCAAAGCATTGTATGCAGTCCCCTCTATTTCGTGTGAGAAGCAAATTAACAGATCGTCAGATACACAAGGTCTCAGAATGAAAAAAAGTCTCAACCCAATCCAGACCAAAAAGAACTTCAGATTATGAGAAGCAAAATCAGCCAATTAAAGTAGAAGCTCATAGGCAAAAGAAGCCTATGCAAGTCTTCTGAAAAAATGGAATGCTCTGACCATTTATTACCAATAAATAAATAAATAAAATACACTAGAGCCAACTATCAACTTATTAATATGACTATGGCCTTTAAAGCACATCAAAAATAGTTCTAGAAAGAGTCATTATGCAATTTTAGACAATTTTCCATCTCATCAAATGGTCTTTTCATCTACTTTTTGCAACAGAGCTCTGGAAGACACCCTCACCACGCTACCCAAATATTCACCAAGTCTCGATTATATTATGTCCCATTTATCTTTTCTATCTATTAACTCCCTTCTAGCCTCACTGTCTCTTCACCTGGCCACCACTGAGTCTTGGTGGAGGACACCTACAGCTTTGACAAGTCTCTCTACAGGGGGTCGTTTCCACCCTCAGTCCCCTTGGCCAGACTGCTCTTTCAAAAGCAAAACTGTAACTCTCTCCTTTAAACCATTCAGGGGCCTTGTAGCCCTGCATCTATCCATCCATCCATCCATTCACTCATTCTTTGGTGAACTCAACCAAGATGCATGCGATATTGTTTGTGTGGCTGAACCTATACCAGGCACTGAGGCTTAGATGAGAGAAATTAAAATAGACTCCTGCACTTGACCATGACACAGTCTTACGAGGGGCCCAGACCTGCAGGGACGTAGTTACTGATTTGCCAAATACTATAACACGCTTATGCTGTTGACCATGGTGAGGTGAAGAGAGTATATTCTAGGAGATTTTATCTGCAGAGATGGACAATGGCCAAGGCTCTGGAGAACTAGGAACCCCGAGTACTTGCAAAGTAAGGTCGACTCAGTAAGGTGAGTGATAGAGGCAGGTTGGCACCAGCTTAAGTAAGATACCAATTGCCATGCTAGAAGGTGTGAACATTTTCTTGTCAAAACCACCTGAAATTTGGAATCAGTGGAACCATCATAATCAATTTACTTTTGGGGCGCCTGGGTGGCTCAGTCAGTTGAGTGTCCGGCTTCAACTCAGGTCATGATCTCACAGTTTGTGGGTTTGAGCCCCACGTCAGGCTCTGTGCTGACAGCTAGCTCAGAGCCTGGAGCCTACTTCTGATTCTGTGTCTCCCTCTCTCTCTGCCTCACCCCTGCTCGCACTCTCTCTGTCTCTCAAAAATAAATAAATAACATTAAAAAATAATCAGTTTACTTTTGAGTGACCCATAATTTCAAGGTCCTTTTTGTTAGTCGCTTGCTAAAACTTCTTTAGTGAAACTGAGATTCGTCTCTTTTACTAAAATAATTTTGTATTTAATCCTTTTTGACTTTTAGCAGATTTTGAAGGTGCTCACCACAAAATTAGTAAGGGTTGAAATAGTCCAGGGACAGTTAAATGAAACTGGGAGGAGGTGATATCCCAAAGTCACCTTGTCATTAGACTGTGAACAAGGTGATCAGGGGAGTCCAGTAAAACTCCACGTGCTAAATTAGACTTGAAAAGGATTTTAGTGCTTCCAGTGCTTCTTTTTAGGGGAGCTATGGCTGCATGCCTTGATTGACCTAACATGTCACCAGCTGGTGCATCTTCCATGGTGAAGAAGGGACATGGTTGCAATGTTTGATAACTGATCTAATAGCAAGTCAGACATTCCGCTGTTGCCCTGGGTTCATTATGCTCTATCACCTTAATAAACGCCCTCATCCTCTGCTTATTCAGCCATGGCCTGGTTCTCTGACTTGAATTGTTTGGGACAGCTGGGTCTCTCGTGAGTGACTTGTCGAGTTGTATTATGGTACCTGACCTACTTTGTACAGGTTTCAGACTGCAGCACAAGAAATACCAGTCCCATAAATGTCCCTTGGACCTCTGGCTAGACAGGGCATAGACTCAGAGTCCCAGGAGGGACCTTGAGGACCAACTTCCCTAAGCCTACCCTTCTCCACCTTCAGTGAATAACACCCAGCTGCACTATCATTAAAGAGGGGCCAGCTAGCCAATGCTCACACATCCCTTCCATTTGTCCACTCAACAAATACTTACTGGTCACTGGTTCTGTGTCAAACTTGCCTTAAGTATTGGTGCTGTATCAGGACAAGACAGACGTTGTCCCTGTCAACACTCAGAGTAGTATATCACATAATAGTGTGATCACGACTTCAAGGGGACAGGGTGGAGTATAATAATGGTGTGGAGAGAGGGACCTGGGTTGGCTTGGGACATCTGGGGATGCTTTCTTGGGGTGGAGATGTTAAAACTAGAAACAGGGGGATATTATGGACTTAAGTAATAGGCTGGTGGGGTGGGATGTGCAGCAGAGGGAGTCAAAGGGGAAACTCAGGGTGAATGAGGAAAACTTTTAAGTCCAGTACAGTTGGATCAAAAGATAAGAAAGTTGCATGTTGTGGATCAATCCTACAGGGTCCATTAAGAACCTTGGTCTTTGCATTTAGAACAATGAGAAGAGTTTTAAGCAGGAATATGACAGGATCAGAATGGTCTTTGATAAATCGTCCACCAATTCTTAGGTGTAAGTGTTAGGATCTACAATTTTTGTTTCCCTTAATATTGCACAGACATCTTGGTGTGTGGAGTGAGGCGCTGCTGCATCTGAATCCTAACATGGTCTCTTGATAGAGAACGATCTAGGGCAAGTGTCCTATAATTGCAGAGCCTTGCTTTTCTTCATCAGCAATATACCAATTTACCTTTATCTGACAGAGCTGATAATCATCCATGTGGATCAAAACTTGTACAGACAGTTTTTTCCAACGTTCCACTGAGAAAGTTTGCTTGGATCCAACCACAAAAAAACCCTGAACTTTATTCTGCATGAAACCCCAGGGATGGAAAAGAAATAACACCCCAGCTCTGCCCCCAGGACCTCACGGACAGAGGTCACAAATGGGAGGCCAGAGGGCTAGATTCAAAAGCAGAGGTGTTCTGTTTGGCTGGCCCAGTGTGTGGGGCAAAGAATACAGTGAATGTGAATTCCCTGAACAGGGCACTTGGTGTCTAGATCCTCACAGGCCCCACACCTGATGTCATCTTTGCATTTAAAACAATGAGAAGAGTTTTAAGCAGGAGGATGACATGATAAGAACGGCCTTTGATAAACAGTCTGCCAATTTTTAGGTCTAATTGTTAGGATTGATTCCCAGATGGATTCCACAGATTTATCACCTTTCTAGCCCAGGGAGGTGTTTGTGACATGGATTGGTGAACATTCACATAGAAGGAAGCATAGGTTTCTTTGCAAGCAGCTGAGAGAGGAAGAGAAAAGGTATAGAAAAAAAAAAGCAAAAACATACTCAAAGAATTTGGATCTGGAATGCATGGCTGTTGTAAATTCACTGAGAGTCACGATAGTGAGATGCCTAAGCTTGGCTTAGGTCAATGGCGGGTGGGGAGGAGGGTAGCACAGACGAGGAAGCAGATACTTCTGAGTACCCCAGAGTTCAGACCAGGAGAAAACCTGCATCTTGTAAAAGTGCTGAGAACAAGTCAAGGACAAAGTATGAGTATGCCCCAGTTCAAAATGCAGGTAGCTTTACACATGAATTTTTTGTTAGTTTCAAGATTTTATTTAAATCCTGGTTAGTTAGCATACAGTGTAAAATTGGTTTCAGGAGTAGAATTTAGTGAGTCATCCGTTACATATAACACCCAGTGCTCATCCCAACAAGTGCCCTCCTCAATGCCCATCCCCCATCTAGCTTATCCCCCTCCCGCCTTCCTCCATCAACCCTCAGGTCGTTCTCTATAGTTAAGAATCTCTTGTGGCTTGCTTACCTCTCTCTTTCCTCCCTCGCTTCTCATATAATCATCTGTTTTATTTCTTAAACTCCACATATGAGTGAAATCATATGGTATTTGTCTTTCTCTGACTCACTTATTTTGCTTCGCATAAAACACTCCAGCTCCATCCACATCGTTGCAAATGGCAAGATTTCGTTATTTTTGATCACTGAATAATATTCCATTGTGCCCGCATGCATGTTCGCTCACTCACACACACACACACACACACACACACACACACACACACACACACACATATACACCACACCTTCTTTATCCATTCATTAGTTGATGGACATTTGGGCTTTTTCCATAAGTTACCTATTGATGATGGTGCTGCTGTAAACATCAGGGTACCTAGGCCCCTTTGAATCAGTATTTTTGTATCCTTTGGGTTAATACCTGGTAGTGCAACTGCTAGATCATAGGGTAGTTCTATTTTTTAACTTTTTGAGGAACCTCCGTACTGTTTTCCACAGTGTCTACACCAGTTTGCATTCCCACCAACAAGTGCACGAGATTCCCATTTCTCTGCATCCTTGCACATGTGTTGTTTCTTGTGTTGTTCATTTTAACCGTCCTGACAGGGACGAGGTGGTGTCTCATTGTGGTTTTGATGTGTATGTCCCTGATGATGAGTGATGTTGAGCATCTTTTCATGTGTCTGTTGGCCCTCTGGATGTCTTCTTTGGAATAAAAGGTCTATTTTTATGTCTTCTCCCCATTTCTTAACTGGATTATTTGTTTTTTGGGTGTTGAGTTTGATAAGTTCTTTATAGAGTTTGGATACTAACCTCTGATCAGTTGTCATTTGCAAATATCTTCTCCCATTCTGTAGGCGGCCTTTTAATTTTGTTGATCATTTCCTTCACGGCAGAAGCTCTTTATCTTGATGAAGTCCCAGTTGTCCATTTTTGCTTTTTTTTCTTTTGCTTCCAGAGATAGGAAACCATCAAAGTCCTAGAGGAGGACACAGGCAGCAGGCTCTTTTACATCAGCCATCGCATCCCCTTGACCTTAACCACCCCCAGCCACCTTTGTCCCTGCCCACTTCTCTAGTTCTCCAGATCTCAGCTTAGATGTGTACAGTGCCCCATCTAGGTTGCCCTCCATGACTAGGATGGGGTTGAGGTCCTGCATCGGGGACCTGTCTTCTCAGGCCTGACTGCTTGTTCATGCATTTCTCATGGCTCATTTATGCCTCTGTCTTCTTCAGCAGACATTGATCAATGAGGGCAGGGACAAAGTTGTTTTTGTCGCCATTGTTCCTTTTACTGCTTAGCAAAGTGAGAACCACTATTATGTGTACATAACACATACAAGATGAGATGAAATGAAAGAGTGGGTGAATGGCACAGCCATTGCTTGTTATGATGTGGCACTATCACTTTGTAGAATAAAAACTGAAATGGATCCTTCTTTAACAAGGTAATCTTGAATGAGCTAGAAATCAGATTAATTAAGGGGCGCCTGGGTGGTTCAGTAGGTTAAGTGTCCGACTTCAGCTCAGGTTATGATCTCACAGCTCATGAGTTCAAACCTTGCATCTGGCTCTATGCCCACAACTCAGAGCCTGGAGCCTGCTTTGGATTCTGTGTCTCCTTCTCTCCTTGCCCCTTACCTGCTTAGGCTCTGTCTCTCTCTTAAAAATAAATAAACTTTAAAAAAAAATTTTAAATCAGATTAATTAATTGGCTTTTTCAACAAATATTTACTGATCAAGGTTTGCACTTAAGAATATATATGAATACAAAACTAAGTCATTCAGACCAGGCCAGTGGATGCAGGGGAAGTGGACAATGCAAGAAAAGGGCATAATATGGTTCTTCCCACAGAACTCAACCATATGACTGAGTTTGGTAATACCAACAGAAGCCATACATTAAAAGCATTTTTCAAAGAAACAAAAACAATAAAATTCATATTACAATGTGAGAAAGTGAGTTAGCCACATTTGTACAAGTACATCCTCACATCCTGCAATATTTATGCAAAAGAGAATTTAGAAGAGAGCACGCATGCAAATCATTTTGGATGCTTCTTAAAAATGCAGATTCCAGGGCCCCACCCATAGAGCTTTCTATGCAGAGTATCTGAATCAGGCTCAGCACATGCACAGGGGGCCACCGAAAGTCACTTCTGGAAACAGCCTTAAAGACAATGAAGTGGAGCTTCCTCCTTGCAGAAATGAGAACATCGAGGCTCATGGACTGTCGCAGTCTGTTGAGACCATAGGCCACGTGGGTTATAAACAGCAGAAACTTACTTCTCACAGTTCTAGAAGCTGGAAATCCAAGATGAAGGTGCCAGCAAGGTCGGATTCTGGGCGGTGGGGGTAGGGTGGGGGGTGCCTGCTTCCTAACTTTAGGCTGGAAGATGTAGCCTTGTCCTCTCACAGGGCAGAGATGGAAACCAAGCTCTCCCATGCCTCCTAGGGCTAATCCCATCATGAAGACTTCCCTCATGACCTCACCCAGTCCTAGTTACCTCCCAAAGGCCCCACCCCCTCTAATCCTCATAAGGCGGGTAGGGTTTGAGCATATGAATTTTGGGGGGACATGCACAGTTAGTCCATAATGGTGGCGGTGATATCCATGTAGGAGTATCATGACTAAATGAAGAATTCAGATGAATCAGTGAGTCTCTGACCCATGATAGGTACCAGGGACATAGACTTGTGTTAGCTGAGCTGGAAGAGAAGGATTAGTTGCTCGTTTATGTTTGTTCTCAAGGACTGGAAAGATGTGAGGTATTAAAGACCCACCAACTGTAAGTGGTTAATTGCAAATATCAAGGAAATGATCCTCCTGAAGCATAGAACATATAGAACTTGGAATCTTACTAATTTTTAAAAAAAGTTTATTCATTTTTGATAAAGAAAGCAAGCATGGGGGGGGGGGCGAGAGAGGGAGACAGAGGATCCAAAGAAGGCTCTGTGCTGGCAGCAGAGAGCCCAATCAATGCAGGGCTCAAACCTCAAGAACTGTGAGATCATGACATGAGCCCAAGTTGGGCGCTTAGCGACTTAGCCACCCAGGCACCCCTAGAATCACACTGATTGAATCATGAACTCGCTGGATGTCATGGTCAAAGAAGGGAGAGTGTTCTATGGGCAAGCAAAGCAAATGACGCAGAGTTATGGTAGATAGATGATAGATAAATAGATAGATAGATATTGAGATATATTCAATTAGAAATTTACAAAGAAGGTACCACATCTTTTGCTTCTATTTCCAGAATATAGCAAAATGTAGGCAAACAGTATTCTCTGGTTATAGTAATAAAATCACCTTAAAATGTTATTTTTTAAGGAATGTTACAAATCATTCCTTTCATGGTTGGAGAATAATGGTAAGAATAATAATAATAGGAGCAATAATAATGAAAGCATAGAAAACGACTTGAGTATGTGCTGTGAGCCCAGCATAACACTGAAGGTCATATACCCCTGACTTTATTTGATCCTCCCACTCTTGCCAAATAGATTTTGACCGACCCATCTCATTGGTTTCCTGGACCCTCAGCTAAACTACATTTCCAAGACTCCCCTGCAGTTAGGTTTGGCCATGAGATTAATTTCTAGCCATTGGCCATGACAGACATGTCCTCTCCCAGACTTGTGCTCGAAAACCAGTGTTGTGATCTCTGCGCACTCTCCTTTTGCACCCCAGCTGGCCAGATGGGGAGGACACGAGGGGGGGGGGACTCTGAGGCTGCCCAGCAGGACAGAGCCACCACGAGAGGATCCAGGTCACTCGATAGCTCCACGGAGCAACGTGGCTCCTCTTCACTTCGGGCTCTGCTCACCCTCCTCCGGCTGTGATGGGAACATGAAACAAAATTAGTGTTATTAAGCCAGTGAGACCTGGGGTCTGAAATACTAGTGGCAGCAAGCCTCATTTCCCTGAATAGCAGAGCATCATGAACCTGTTTCCCCCTTAAGGACACTGATTTGTTCAGTATCTTGCATCCAGTGTGCGCAAAGCGGGGACCTGAGAAGCGGCACACCCATGCTCACCCCAGCACACTGGGTGGTACCACTTCATACCTGGGCCACCTGCATGTCGCAGATAAAACAACTTTGCCATCCCTCCTACGGTCTCCCTGGAATTCTCAATGGCACAAAGGGAAGGGACTGACATAAGCGTTGCTGGATTCCTATCTGGCCAAGGATGATCATGAGCCAGCCCATGACCAGAATCCCCTTTCCCTGGCTTCCAGGCCAGGTAGTGGATTGGTGAGTCCCAGCTGGATGCCAGCCACAGAGCATTCCAGTGGCATTGGACGTGGCTCAGGGAAAGTCAGCTGCCTGGCAAGGCGATGTCACTGGGAACCACACAGGCCGATTTCTTGGAAGGACATGCTGTGTTGTTATTCCAGGGACAGAAAAGGCTATTTGTGTGTGTAACATCAGTGTGTGTGTGTGTGTGTGTGTGTGTGTGTGTGTGTGTGTGAGAGAGAGAGAGATATTTATATATATATATGCAAGTATTGATATGTGTGTGTATATACAACACACACAAACACACAATCAGCCTGGCCCATAAGCATCATCATACATTTATATATGAATATGTGTGTGTGTGTGTAAATATTATGTCCATGTCAGATTGTAAATAAAACAAACGCATCGTGTGTGTACACACATATTTATACTGTAGCCATGATGCTTAATATACACATATACAAACACATAAAATAACGTATACCCACATATCTTTATATACTTGGGTGTATGTATGTTTTCTACAAATGTGTACCTCCACACTATTAAATCCTCCTCCAAGCAAATGGAGACATGTCTGATTTCTCTCATGGTTTTGAGAACCACCAAAAATCCACATGAGAGTAGAGATTGGGGAATTCAAATAAACACAAATGTGCTGTTAATGCAGCTGCTGGTGTGAGAATTATTTAAAAACCCAGTGACTCAACAGTATCTCCCCTTAACTGGGACGCAGCGGGCAGGGGGTCCCTGCGGCCACCAGGAACGGCAGGCTGCACCCGGCCAGCGTTCCCTGACCACCCAAGCCTGCTCTCCGTGCAACTGACAGATATGTTTTGACAAGTTCTATTAAGTACAAAGACGGCCACCAGGGCAACATGTGGAGTTGATAGAGCGCGAGGCAGAAAGGCAGATCTCAGTGTGAGGCCCGCTGATGTTGACAGAATTTGCCGGAACAAAACGAGTCCATGCTCCCCGTCATCTCTTACCAAACTTCAGTAAGCTCCTTGGCACCCGCAAAGCTGGGGAGGGCAAGCCCCTCTTCTCCTCAGTTTCCTATTTCTGTCTCCCGGTTGCCAGCAAATCGTGGACTTCTCAGAACTCTAGTCGGGTGTCTTTTCTCCGGGCTGAGTCGGCAGCGAGGCCCAGGCGAGAGGCATGAGTGGGCCGGTGCCTTCCCGGCTCCTCCAGGCCCTCCCCGTACCTATTTTTAGAAGCTTCCGGGGGAGCCGAGTTGGCAAGCACACCTGGGCTGATTACCGGTGCCTCTCTCGCCATCTTGAGTACATCATCGTCATCCTCCAGAGCCCTCCTAAACAAGGTTTGGCAACGGCAAAAACAAACACTATTTTACAACATCCTTGGATGCGCTTCCAAAATGCAAAAGCAATTAATCAGTAGTCTCCCGGAGACTCTGCTCGATGTGGCTGCCTTTGACACTGAGCGCAGCTTTGACGGGGGCCTGAGAAGCATGGGAGAGAGCCCAAAACGTGGGAATGGGCTTCAATTATTTATTTGTTTAGAAGGCTGGGGAGAAGAACTTGAGCTGTGAGCACACAGATAATCCATCTAAGGCCCTCCCAGCAGTGAGGTCTTTGACTCCCTGCCTGAGCATTCTGCTTGGAAGGGGATGGGTAGTTTCACCAGGTCTGGCACTGATCCAAAGGTTTCCTCTGTGTGTGTGTGTGTGTGTGTGTGTGTGTGTGTGTGTGTGTGCGCATGTGCATGTGCCTATGCATTTGCAGATTTAAGCAAGCTATATCTGGGGGTATGGGAACATCTCTGAGCCTTGTATAATGACTGCTGTTTCTAATTACTAAACATCCATGCTGCCCTGCGAGTTTCTAATGGGTAAGATTCCTGGTGCTGGATTTTCGCGTCATTCCATGGAAAATCCAGATTGTATGTTCTCTGAGAGATGCTGTTATTTAGCAATGTATTCTCAAGACATGGTGTAATCATCTTAATAATTGATTGTAGGGGAGGAAGTCACCGGGAGCCGAAGTTATTCTCAGCCTTGAACTTTGTCCTCCGCAGTTTATTATACGTGTGGAAACATCTTGGTGTATCCATCATCCCGGGAAATTTACACCGGCAGTCACCCGGCCCTTGGTAATCCACAAGCTGACAACTTCAGCAACGGTAGGTGAAGCTGCTCTCCAGAAAGTCCTGATGAGTGAAGGGAAGTGGATCGGTCTAACCCCACACGGGATTTCCCTAAGAAATAAACTGTGTTCGGGTAAGAGTGGGAACTTTTGACCCAAGTCTGCATAGATCCCTGCAACAACGTCTCTTTCCCCTGAGACGTTTTTTGTATGTTTATATTGTCTCAAGACCCTGTTCAAAACCACTCTTTCACGATGTCTTATATACCTTTTTTCTTTTCTTTTCTTTTTTTTCCTGGTTGTGGTCCTCTCTTTCCCAGAGACCCCACTATACCTGGATT
>NC_043708.1:5680225-5684131 GCF_006229205.1 Suricata suricatta | reverse complement strand
CAGCACTAGACTGAGGTCATGCTGGCCAGACTCCCCGCGCAGGGAGTGGACAGGACCAGTCCCATGAGTGCTTTGGAGAGCAGTGAGTTCTGACTCCCGCTGCAGTTGCTGCCTGGGCCTAAGCCATGGGTGGGGTAGCCTTGATTAACGGGCCAAAGAGGAAGTAGAGAGAATCTTAAAACTGCCTAAAACTCAAATTCCACCTCAGCATTTTCCTAAGCACTTGGCCATCTCTTGTTTGTTCCCTGTTGCACTTAACTTTCAAATAAAACCTCAGGCAAGGCTACAAAGGGAGTTCCTCCACATAATCCCTAAATGATGGACGATTTGGGACAACGCCATCCCGGGAGTCACATTTCTTCGATTCGTAAGTTCTGGGCAGCACAAATAAGACGTTGAAGCCTAGTGACCACAAAACCTCACTAATTCAGACAAATTATCTGGAGGACCTTCTGACTGAGTGATGAGAGATTGGATCTCAAAAACATTTTTTTAAGGAAATGTCGTTTTATTTCCTTCAAGGACAAGCACGAACCAGAAGGAGTCTAGCGTTCAGTTAAGTGGGGGCCCTCAGAGGATGAGGCTTAATGAATAGATAAGAATGGGTTGTAATTAGTCCATCGTGTGTTTGTGTGGAAAAGGGTGCTCTGGAGGTGCTTGAAAATGCTTGAAAACAGTATGTGCTCTTAAGTACTTGGAATATTTCCCCAGAAATTTGTTTAGACAACTAATGCGTTTAGTGCAGCCACTGCTCGAGCCTTCGGTCTACTTATCCCAATTTCCACATGAGAGATGGGCGCGGTAATGAGGTCTCCCTCGGTCTATAAATCAGTTTGAGAGGACACAGAGGGCGTGCTTCCCAGTAAGGAACTCCTGCATCTTTGCCAGAGAGGCTGGCGGGGAGGGGCGGGGAGGGAGCCCTGGCCTTCCGTGGACCCCGAGCTGCTCAGTGAGCTGACCGCCGGCCCTCACGCTGGTTCGTGTCACTCACACACTTAAGCCATCTACACACCCTCATCCAGACACTGATATCCACTCCAAAAGTGACTGTCCTTTCTGCTTTTATCCTGTGAAAAATGAATATGGGATTCAAAGGTGGAGGACTCTGTCTTGAGGGTTTTTTTAAAAATGTTTATTTATTTAGTTTTCAGAAAGAGGGCGAGCAGGAGAGAGACAGAGAGAGAGGGAGACAGAGAATCCCAAGCAGGCTCCAAACTGTCAGTGCAGAGCCTGATGCGGGACTTGAACTCGAAAACTGTGAGACCATGACCTGATATGAAATCAAGAGTCTAACACTCAACCAACTGAGCCACCCAGGCTCCCCACTCAGTTGTTTTAATCCCACTATCAGCTGTATGTCTCTTGGCATATCATTAAGAAAAATTTAATGTTTATTTTATTGTTGAGAGAGAGAGAGAGAGAAATGGAGCATGAGGACGGTAGGGGTAGATTGAGAGAGAGGGAGACACAGAATCTGAAGCAGGCTCCAGGCTCTGAGCTGTCAGCACAGAACCCAACATGGGGCTCGAACTCACAGACCGAGATCATGGCCTGAGCTAAAGTGAGACGCTTAACTGTCTGAGCCACCTAGGCACCCCTTTTGGCACATCATTTAAATCTTCTCTTCATTCCATTCATCTAAATATTTAATGAGATAATACATATGTTCTCTGGAAACTGTAAATCAAATGCAAATGTAAGAGACTATTTATGATCTATTCACTAACAAGCAGACCCAGTAGATACAGAGTTTCAGTGATTCCAGGTTAAAGAGGCCTGTTTTAAGTTCCAGAGTTCAACGAGCAGTGTTTGTTTATGGGTTAGACAGACCCAGTTTGAGTCCAGTTTTATGTCTTGCTAATGGTGTTTTGGCCACAATGATGAGCTTCTCAACTTCTAAATTACATACAGATCAACTGGAAATGGAAAATGTGCTTCCAGGAGGTGCACAACGCTTCATACAGTGAAGTTGTATGTCCCTGAGTCCCAACTAAGTTCCTAGAGCTCACTGTCACCTCCAGCAGCCAAAGGACCTGAGAAGTCACTAAAATATTCTGATTCCCATGACAGCTGTTCCCACCATAATTGCCACTCTCCTCAGGGAATCTTTTCTTGATGCTTACATTTGGGCCACCTTCCACTGTACCTCCTCCTGGGCCCACGCATGTCCCTCCACAACAATTCACACACACACACACACACACACACACACACACACACAATTATTATACATCATGTATGTAATATTTTTAATATATAATACTGTATATGATATATATATAGGTACACACACATTTAACATGTGACTATGTTACATAAACTCCATGAGAATAAAAAGAACGTCTGCTTTGCTCAAGATTGCACAAGATTGGATTGATGGGATTCCTGGAGGGTACCTGACCTCCCAGTGTTGTGACATTCGACCAGCTCAGCTCTCCCCGCACCGTGACCTCACCTAGGTCATGCCCCCCACACCAGGAGCACCAATGACTTTGCACTGTCCAATTCACATACTCTGGCATAGTAGGATTGGGCTTTGCAGCAAAGCTCTGGACCGGCCTGGGTTTGAATCTTGCCTCTGCCTTCATCTAAGTTGTTCTACTGGGCAAGTACTTAAATCCTCTCAGCGAGTAAGCTTACCCCTACACCTGTCACATTCTGGAAGAAAGGCAAATAGTAACTACATATTAGGGTCTCTTAGGGTTGATTGCAAATGAAACATTTAGGATAATTAATTAGCATCCACAATCAATATTAATTCTTTATCATCATGTACATACTGACATTTAAACATGTATCTTGCAGCAATAAGGAAAAATAAAGGGTGCTGATTTTTAATACTAGAGTGCTCATTAATTTAAACACATAAATGACTGGACAAATAACCTGTTTCTTCATCTGCAAAATGAGGGAATTTGACTAGATCTGAGGTTGTCAATCACCAGGATGACCAACTGTCTGCCCACAATGCCTTCATTGTGCCTCCATTCAAATATACATCTTCTTATGCCTTGTAGGTGTCTTCTTGCTGTTTCCAGATGTTTTCTATTCATCTCACTGATCCAATCTTGAAAGAAGGTGGATATTCCCAAGCCCTGAGACATGGACAGTTAGCAAATTATTTCCCAAGTGACACCTTCCTGAGGAATAATAAAATTCACTTCTACAAGAGCTATAGATCCTTCAGCCAAAATTAGGATCTCAACCCACTAAACAATTCAGTAAGTGCACCTGCCAGTATACATTTCAAGTTCCAAGTGAACTTGGAGGAGAATGGCCTACATGGGATAGGAGTTCAAGATTATTGATAAGTTAATAGACTGATCAGGTTTGAGTTACTCCAAAAATCTCTCCATATAAAACCCCGAAGAGAGGATCAATAACATTGGATGGGAACACGGCAATTATCACATTCATGCTGACTCCCTGGTGTTAGTCCCAGGAAGCTCCGATATTTGTACCTAATACAGAAATATGGTAACTCTACAATGTGGTCCTAGGGATTTCATACTTCAAGTGTAGAGTAAATAAATTAATGAATGAGAAAATTACAGCAGTTTTTGGTAATACCCGTGAACACCCACAGAGCTTATAAGGAATCCACTAATGCATTACCACATGGGAGCTTCCCCACGGTGGTGTGAGGGGGCAAGGCACAGGAGAGAGGAGCAGAAGCCTGGTCAGGTGAAGTTGGGCAGTGCACAGATGCCTAGCAGAAGAGGTGAGGTGTCTGGGCCCGCCAAGTTTTCTGTCTGCCTCAGGCAAGGATTATCACTCCGTTGAGTGAGCCAGTAAACAAGATTTGCATCTGGAGGCTGGAGATTGCCATTTCCTGGTCAAAATAACTTTGGCGACTGTCTTGCTGAGCTAGACGTGAGTGGCCAAGGCGCACAAAAGATCAAAACC